>NC_088880.1:16243650-16416631 GCF_032884065.1 Artemia franciscana | reverse complement strand
AAGACCGAATTAGACCTAGACCACCGGGACACAAATGACGACCGAGACACAGGGAATATTGGTGGGGGCGCGAATCGCCCCCACCAACTAGGTGTTGAGGTGGCGCGAAGCGCCACCCCAACAGCTAGTATATATATATATATATATATAAATATATATATATATATATATATATATATTATATATATATATATATATATATATATATATATATATATATATATATATATCTATATATATAAAAATAAGTTGTCTGTCTGTGGATCTGTGGATCAGGTGACGTCATGTTTCTGTGTCGGTTGACGTCATGAAATTAGTTGTCGTCATTTTTGCTTTGACGATGCTTAGTATATTGTAAAACACATTAATTTGGTTAATAATATACCATTTAAAACACCAAAATGAACATGCTGGAGTAGTCACTCGGTGAGAGAGGGTGTCAGAACGGAGAATGAAGGTCCCAGGTTCAAATCCTGGTTAGGCTAAAAAAGGTAAAAAACTAAAAACTAAAAAAAACTGAAAAAACTAAAAAAAGGCAAAAAACTACAAAAAAAACTAAAAACTAATAAAAAAAATAAAAAAGCTAAAAAACTAAAAAAACTAAAAAAACTAAAAAACTAAAAAAACTAAAAAAAAAACTTAAAAAAAAGGAATAAAACTGAAAAATAGAAGAGAAAAAGAAAACTAATAAAATTAAGAATAAAAATAAAAAAAATAAAAAAGATAAAAACTAAAAAAATAGTAAGAAGAAAAAACGAAAAAAATTAAAAAAGCTAAAAAAAGGGAAAAACCAATAAAAAACTAAAAATAAAAAAAAAGGAAAAACCGCGCAGTTAGATGAAGATCCACCTGGACAGCGAGAGTCAAAACATATCAAAACTGAAAATGATAGCGATGATGATTGGGTTTGGGATCTTGACTTGGATAAGGTCATCAATGCCTACTAGATTTTAGTTAAAAAAACAAAGGATACCGGGACACAAATGACGACTGGGACACAGGGAATATAAATGACGACCAGTACACAGGTATTTAAGAATATCGTTCAAAGACAAATTTTTAATTGTAAGAAGACCGTTGAAAGAGAAATTTCTAATTGTAAAATGACTGAAGAACCTACAATGGCAACGGTACCAACTGCATCAATGACGCGTGCGAAACGTCCACCCCAAGTCAAATTCGTGCATTGTTTGGCATCATTTTAACTACTTGCTCTCCATCAGCTCCTACAGAGTTATGGGGAAAATATAAGTCAAAAATGTCCGAAGATATACTCCATCGAAAACAGTTAGAGACGTCAGATATGACTTTTGATTTTACATCAGAAATTTATAACTACACTTTAGTTATTATAGAAGATTTGTGCGTACGTATGGCAAACAAACCTCTTCAGGATTTGGGAATGCCTTCACCTAACCGCATCGCTGCTGTTTCGACATGTGTAGAATTGGATCGTGAACAAAGTTACAGTACGAGTGATCTATTGTCGTATGTACAAAATAACATTTCCAAGTTAACGTCGGAACAAAAAGACATTTATGATACGATAGACTCAATTTCAGGACGTATACAATTACCTGCTGATTTCTGTAATTTAGTGACGTCCAAAAATGAATTGATTGAAAAAGTATTTCCGTATATTCTAAAAAATTATAAAAATAATAAATGGCTAAGTGAAAGAGCGATTCTCGCACCCAAAAATATAGACGTCCACGAAATCAACAATATTGTTTTGACCAAGATTCGAGACCAGGCAGTCCTTTACAAGTCAGTCGACACAGTTTTGGAACCAAATGAAGCGGTTAATTATCCATCTGAATTTTTAAATTCCATAGATCTTTCAGGGTTTCCACCACACGTGCTACAACTAAAAATAGGCGTACCAATAATACTTTTAAGAAATATCAACCCACCAAAGCTTTGCAATGGCACGCGACTTGCCGTAAAAAAAACAATGGAAAACCTAATAGAGTCATTATTAGTACATACGGCTTTGTATATGCACAGACAATGGGAAAGCCAAGAATGTTGTATATTCGCAATTTTTACGTAGTTTAACTCCTGCTGACGAAATGAATGCTTGCCTGAAAAATTCTAATTTATGGGCACACGTAAAAATATTAAAATTAACTACAAATATGCGTGTCCGATTGCAAAACGATGACTCTGGTCAAACATTTTCAGATCAATTGCTGGCAATTAGAAACGGAAAGCTCCCAGTAGTGGGAAAGCCAAAAATGTTGTATATTCGCAATTTTTACGTAGTTTGAAACACATATATAAATCTATCTATATTCACAGGTGGGACACAGGGACACAACTACAATGGCGCGTAACTAATATGGCGCGTAACGACTTACGCGCGCGGGGGGGCTTGGGGGGGGGGCGCGAAGCGCCCCACCAACTAGGTGTTGGGGTGGCACGAAGCGCCACCCCAACGGCTAGTATATATATATATATATATATATATATATATATATATATATATATATATATATATATATATATATATATATATATATATATATATATATATATATATATATATATATATATATATTTATATATATATATATATATATATATATATATATATATATATATATATATATATATATATATATATATATATATATATATATATATATATATATATATATGAATGAATGAAACTTTATTAACCAAAGAAACACACAATGGTGTCAAAATGGAGCATAAAAGGGGACATAGAAGAAGGAAACAATAAAACAACTAAAAATAATAAAAACAATAAAAGCTTTTATAAAAAGGAACTAAATAAACTGTTTGAAGTATTGAAATTTTGATCAAAGCGTAACCCACGCTCCACGACAACAGCAAACGGATCGACAACTCCGTATACAGAAACCCTACGCCGATTTTTGGCCCACGGAGGTACACCCAGTAGGAACTTGGCGTAACAATAAATATTGACCGACAAGCTCCTTTATCTGACGTACTAAAGTCATTCCAAATAGGTGACAAAGCTAACAAATGGGGCAAAGAAATGCGTCATATATTTTAGAAACTATTCTTCTTTTATAACGTGCTTTGCAAGGAACAAATAGGCCGTATGTCTTGCGAAGCTTTGCACCTAAAAATTCTAATGAAAGTGCTCGAGTATGCTTTAAGTCATGTCTAATGGGTAATCCAAGGTAATTTATGCTTGGCGACAGCTTAACAGGATGACCATCAAGACAAACAATTTTGGGGATGGGCCGATTACATGACATACCACTTGACAAAACTTAACTCTTTTCAGCATTAAACTCAAAGCCTTATTTTCCTAAATTCAGACAAAAATCTAAAAATTTTAAAATTCAAATTGCAGTTGCACCCCCCTCCTATTAGTTTCCCTTGTTTAGTTTAAAAAAATTATATATTTTTATATCTAAAAATGAAGTTAGAGCGATATATTAATTCAGTTTTGGGGTAATACCTTCTTAATAAATGGATTTCTTATGAAATAGTTTAATCTAGTTTTGAAGTTGTTGGTTTTTATAAATATAAATTTCCAGGATCTTTGCGAGACTTGTACGTAAAACTTTAGCCTGGAGAGGGCCATGCGAATAGGAGTGAGACGAAATTTTATAAAATAGGTAATAATACAACAAATAGTAGATGTTATTGAGAAAATTGCAAACTGAGAAATTTTGGTAATTTGGTAAGAAAATTGGTAACTTTGGGGAAAAAATGAGCGTGGAAGGGGGCCTAGGTACCCTCCAATTTTTTCGGTCAATTAAAAAGGGCACTAGAGCTTTTAATTTCCACTAGACTAAGCCCTCTTGCGACTGTCTAGGACCACTGAGCCGATACGATCCCCCTGGAAAAAAAACAAATAAACACGCATCCGTGATCTGTCTTGTGGCAAAAAATGCAAAATTTCACATTTTTTGCAGATAGGAGCTTGAAACTTATACGATAGGGTTCTCTGATACGCTGAATCTGATTTGAATCTCTCTCTCTCTCTCTCTCTCTCTCTCTCTCTCTCTCTCTCTCTCTCTCTCTCTCTCTCTCTCTCTCTCTCTCTCTCTCTCTCCTAATTGTGCTTTACTGGTGATTCAGAAATTAAAATACCCTGTAATCTAATATCAGCTAAGAGTGTCCAACCCCTCAATTAGAACATAAAATTATTCATACTTTCTTTTGAAGTCCTGTATTCACTCTTTTTTCATTGTTTTGATGAAATGATCTTATGATTAAAAATTTACAATAGACAGGAAACATGTTAAATCTTAGATTTTGAATATTTAGGGTTTTTTAATACAATATAACCAAAACATGATAATAGTTTGCTCAGTTATACAAAACCGAATATTATAATCAGGCATTTAAATAGAGACGAAGAGCACCAGATCAGTTTTTGTTAAAAACAATTTTTGAAAGGTTTTACTGAGTGTAAAGTTGTCGAAGAAACTTTACATTTAGCCAACCTGAAAGCTGAAACAACACTAATCATTGAGTTCTTTCAACACTTCTATTAATCACGAGACTTAATATAATTGCTAACATCCAGGCTGGTAAAAAGGATACGAAACATAGTGACCTAAAGTGTTATATTTGAATATTAAGTGTACTACGCAAAGATGGTGCTTTCAGGAAATCAGATTTATTAGAGAAGGGCAAATCTAACTCTTCGTAGTTATGTTATTGGGGTGAGGGAGCAAAAGTGTGTGTGTCACATTTGAATTCATAGCAAAGTAATGAAGAAGGCCCTTTTTGACTGCTTAAATGATTCAACATTGAACATATTTACTGCTAAGATTTGCGGTAAATAGAAAAATTTCTAACTTTGACATTTGCAGTAAAATGGACATTTTCAAACAGGATTATAGTGCTATAAATTAAAATTGGCAGCTTTATGAGAATTTTTCACATTGGTCTAAATTGGTTTTCAATTCGGTCTACTTAATTTACGAAACAAAGCTTAAAGAATACCCATCAATCGGATCTATATTGAAAAATATTTCAAACTTCTTTTCTTTAGCACATTTTGTCTTGAAGTACATTTTCTGGCATAAATACTTTAATCTTGGAAAATATGGCAATAACCAAGCGGTGGACGTTTGCCTTTTTGGATACACTATAGAGCTACTACCAAGCTATTCCACTATCACAAACAACCAAGGAGTTTTTCATGATATAGGCCGTAGATTCACGCAACGAATTCAAAGGTAATAACAATTTAAACATTAACTAGATGAGTAAGAGAAAATTGTGTGCTAGAGGTTTTTTTTTTTCCTGTCTCTTCATCTAACCAACCTTTTTTCAAATCCTCGTCCGCCACTTTTCCACTTCCTATGCGGAATTGCTACCGAAAGGGGGGGGGGTCCACTCCATTCGGCACAATCCCTTTGGCACTGAGAAGCCCATTCTTGGTGGAGAATCAGAGATAATCTTTTGTGTTGATTTTGGTTAATATTACAGCTGAAAAGGTTAACTCAGCAATCACAGAAGTGTACGCAAAAACGAATAGGATTAGGGCAAAATGCAATAACAGTGAAATACGCTTACTTGGAAACCCTAGTTTAAAACATGGCTAGTAGACATTGAGTCTGTAAGTTAAAGTAAATATAAACACGAAGCAGAGGTCTAGATTATTTCATAAGCAAATTCTGAACTTACATAATAAGTAATTGCTCTCTTCTTCGTAGATTTGTCAATGAAAAGTAATTGACTCCTTTAGAGGCTGCTTCCTCATCAACGTCCCGCTCTTTACGCTAAAGTTTGACTCTTTCTCTCAATTCCTCTTTTTAAAACAGTAAAAAACTTTAGCGTAAAGAGCAGGGCGTTGATGAAGAAGCAGCCACTTTCATATACGAAGTAATTTCTGTTCGTTTTAAGTTTTAATGTCGCTCCTTACTTTCAGTTAAAAAAACTTGTTTTTTTTTTGTTTAATATCAGAACGTTTTTGAATCAATGCATGTTTTGATTTTGGCTCTCCGCAGAGGAAAAATTAAAACGAAATTTGCATTATTTTTTTTTTGGCTAAATGGCTTTCTCATAATTTTGATCGAATGATTTTGAGAAAAAAAGATTGGGGCAGGAAGCCTAGTTGCCCTCCGATTTTTCGGTTAATTAAAAATGCAACTAGAACTTTTAATTTTTTACGAATCTTTTTATTAGTAAAAGATTTACGAAACTTATAAATTGGCTTACGTAAAGAACTTGTGTATTCTCAAGTTTTTATTACATATATGAGGGGGTTCGCCCCCTCGTCAGTACCTCGCTCTTTATACTAAAGCTTAAATTTTGTCCCAATTCATGAAGAATGACCCCTGAATCACAAAAGTCGTAGAATAAATAGTTGAAATTACTAAAAATACTCTAGCGTACATAGCGAGGTATTAGGAGGAGGTGGGCCCCTCATATAGGTAATAATTTCTGTTTGTTTTAAGTTTTAATGCTGTTCCTTACTTCCAGCTGAAAAAACCTTTTTCATATTTATTTTTTCATTGTTTTTTTAAATAATGCTAGTAAATCCTGCGCTCCCTTCATGGAAATTTTCTTCCCCCATGACAAATTATCGATGGAAAGTTCCCCCAGCATATCCCCCTCTTCTCAACCCCTCCCACAACCAAAAAAATCCTCCTGAAAACGCCTGTACACTTCCCAATAACCATTACTATATGTAAGCACTGGTCAAAGTTTGTAACTTTTTGCCCCTCCCACGAGGACTGTGGGGGAGTAAGTCGTCCCCAAAGACATAGTTATAAGGTTTTTCGACTACGTTGAATAAAATGGCCATCTCAGAATTTTGATCCGTTGACTTTGGAAAAATAATTAGCGTGGGAGGGGGCCTAGGTGCCCTCCAATTTTTTTGGTCACTTAAAAAGGGCACTAAAACTTTTCATTTCCGTAAGAATGAGCTCTATTGCAACATTCTAGGACTACTGGGTTGATACGATCACCCCTGGGAAAAAAAAATAACAAACAAATAAACACGCATCCGTGATCTGCCTTCTGGGAAAAAATACAAAATTCCACATTTTTGTATATAGGAGCTTGTAACTTCTACAGTAGGGTTCTCTGATACGCTGAATCTGATGGTGTGATTTTCGTTAAGATTCTATGAATTTTAGGGGTGTTTCCCCCTATTTTCTAAAAGTAGGCAAATTTTCTCAGGCTCGTAACTTTTGATGGGTGAGATTAAACTTGATGAAACTTATATATTTAAAATCAGCATTAAAATGCAATTATTTTGATGTAGCTATTGGTATCAAAATTACATTTTTTAGAGTTTTGGTTGCTATTGAGCCGGGTCGCTCCTTACTACAGTTCGTTACCACGAACTGTTTGATTATGTCTCTAACAACGACTGTTTTTTTTTATATCTGGACCAACGCCAAGTTTTCATACAAAGTTGTACAAATGCAGGTTTTACTCAGCCATCATTGGATAACCGACACCAAGATTTGATTTGTTATGCAATAAAAAACAGACACATCCATCTCATTAAATTTTTAACGTAAACTTTAATTTAATATTTACCTCGCAATTACTTGGATATATTCAAGAGAATCAAGACGGTCAGAATCTACTTTTGTTTTTGAAACTGTGGTAAAAACATTTCTAAAACATTTTGTGCAAATTTCAATTTTAGATTTTTATATGTTTCAAAACGAATTCTAAATTTATATATTTTTATATGCATATGTATATTGTTACCTAATAAATATATCATCAAAAACTATTAATTTATTTTTCTTTTATATTTATTGGGGTCTTTAAGAAACTCGCAATCATAAATGGGGTCGGGAATTACAAAAGTTTAAGAATCCCTGCGTTTAACCCTTGGTTAACTTTGCCTTCCTTGATTAACGTTTAACCCAATCTTTTAACTTTGCCTATTTTGTAAGTATTTTTATACTTTTTGGTTAATTTGTAACTATTTGTAAACTGGTTCTCATTTGGTTGCGGCCCCAACAAGATTATCAAGAAAAAATTTGACCAAGACTGTATCTATCAATGTTCCGAAGTCTCCTGCCAAAAGCAATATTTACACAATACTTTTTCATTTTTATATATTTCAAAGAGTAACCTGTACGAAAAATGTGGTTCTACTCTGCTTTCTAGTGGTTTCTATCTGTTTTCTCTACGTTCTGCTACTCTACTTTCTGCTGCGTTCTACTCTGCTTTCTTAATATTAAGAGAAAGGTTGAAATGGCTAGGACACCTTCTATGGATGAAGGATAAATATTGCCAAAGATCATCCTTTTCGGCCAACCCTCAAAGGCCAAACGAAATAAGGTCATTCCCTCATTGGGTGGGAGGACATTGTTAGGAAGGATTTAAGGGAATTTTATCCGACTGAGAAGGTATAAAGAGGAAGACTTTAAATAGATTGTGGTGGAGAAGGAATATGTGCAGCTGTGTTGGCCTCAGGCGGCTTTGTGCTGCAGCGAGTATTTAGCAGTAGTACTAGTAGCTTTATCCATATTATCTTTTTCAATTTTTGTGTTCCTACTAGTTCTTCTTTATTATCAGGTCCCCAATATTTAACAGCTACTGAGATTTCTAGTCTTACTTTGCCTACTGATAGAAATGAAAGTTGACAATTTAAGATCTCAAGAAAAAAATTATATTAAGTACACAAATGGTTTGTCAATGAATGTAAGGCTGCAAATAGATTGGAAAAGAGAAGAAGTATGCGTGGCCGTGTTGCTTAGGTGGCTTTGTGCTGCAATTAGTATTTATTAGTAGTAGTTTTTCCACATTATACCAGTGCATATTATCGAGCAACAAAGTCACTAACAATAAATGTGTTGAGAGAGAAATTGAGAAAGTCCTATGGACGTTTTTCTTGAGTTAAAGGTCAATTTGACCAAAAAAAATACGCTTGGTTGGCTTTATAACTCGTTTTTTGCTACCCATGTATTTTTTCTGGTGTCATTATGGACGTTTTTACCACGTCAGAACGTCAAAAACTTCGGTCTGTTTTTTTTTTCAAATTATGTAACTATTTTCTTCGTGTTTCTATTTGGTTTCATGACAGCTACCAAATGTTACGGAGTTTTTGAGGCATGTGATAGGATGAACGATTGACTACCAATGCGATTGCATAATTAATCGATCCTTTTTCTAAAATATAAGTCTACTTCCTAACTTCTTTTTATGAGACTTTCGACGAGAACTTTCGGTAAAATTTTCTTCTTCTTCTTCTTTCCTGAGTTTGTATTCTATTTCTATATTACAATGAGACGAGTTTAATTTCTTATTGATATTTTAGAAAAAAATACAATAATCTCTAGGATTTTGACAAAATATTTGAAATATAAAATATAATTATCTGCAAAATTGAAATATTTTATCCCTCAAACGTTTTTCCTTTCCAAATTTTATCTTCTATATGCAAGATGCAAAACTTCTGTTTTCAAAAGGCAGTATCTCTAATGCACTAAGCTGAATTGTGAAGACTTACGAGTCTTTTTTATGATCCTTGATAGTATTTAAGTAGCCATGTATAACAATTTTTTTATATGGGCCATATTTAGAGAGGAGGGGGAATTTGTCAAAATCAACCCCCGTGTGCGTATAGGCAGCACTACCATTTTCCTGAGTTATTGGGGTTTCCCCGAATGCCCTATAGATTAAATTGTGTTCTCCAAAATATACCCAAAAATTAACGTTCGTAAATATATGAACACCAATCCGAAATACAAATTGCTAATCTTCTTTAGCGTCAATTATGGGGAGATTTCGAAGGGCATAAAATGCTTTTTGGGAAACTTAGAAAAAAACCCGGGAAATTTGGGGATAGTGGACCATTGGAGATAGGTGCAACTATTCTTCAGTATTAACTATAAGGGATTTATCAAGGGAGTAGTTATCTTGATAAATAAATAATAAACTCGGCACCTCCAATGTATCCTGTTAGCAATTATGTCTCTAAAAATAACTGGTTTTCTTATATCTGGACTAACGCCAAGTGTCCATGCCAAGTTGTACAAATGCAGGTTTTACTCAGCCACTATTGGATATTCGACGGTTTATTCTCCACCAAATTCAGCTAATCAAATGGTTTATAGGCTTGAGGCAGCGACGAAAAACAAAGGTTTTTTCTACCAGCACTTTACCCATCTTAGATATAATCTTCTGAAATTCAGATTTTGGTTGTTTCAAAATCATGAAGTTTCTAGGACAAAATCAAATTTTCATCAGTGTCAGACATAAAATATTGGCTTTAGACATAAAATAGTGTTTTAGACATAAAATATCCCTCATACCCCCCACCAGAACCTTCTTAATACTTCTCGCACTGACATTAATCAGAGCCACCTCAGCAGGACTAATTGACGGTCTTTTACGGTCTTATTATTCAAATTTTCTGTATATTCAATCTATAGGTTGGTTAATTATGAATTCTCTCATATAATGCACTTCCACTGTGTTGTCAACTTGGTATTCAACCTGATACTTGTCAGATTTAAAAAACACTATCAATTTCTTTTTACAAAGGGGATAATTTTTTTCCGAGGGAAATTGTGTGGGAGGAGTTGTTGCAGGGTCGAGGTAAATTTTTCGGGGGGGGGGAGGAGAAATTCACTGGGTGGGGTTGGTTATGTCAATTAAGCTCAATGCTTAAATTTTTCATCTTGACCATCATTAAAACTAAAAAAACATAAACAATATAATATGTGAGGGTAGCTGCCCCCATCTCAATTCCTTGCTCTTTTTTAAGTCAATTTTTAGGTCAAACCCTTCATTTTACGGCTTCTTGTTTGGGCCAATATTTTGAAATAGTACGGGCCAATATTAGGAAAATACTGAACAGTAGTTTTACGGTACTTTTGAAGTCGTAAGCGTCTCAAATCTTTGTCTCATCAAATATGTCACTATCAAACCTAGAAGTGAATAAGTTGCCTGGCCACACTGACTAAATCCAAGGAAAAAGAAAGTTATTTTGGATATATATATATATATATATATATATATATATATATATATATATATATATATATATATATATATATATATATATATATATATATATATATATATATATATATATATATATATATATATACATAAAAATAAGTTGTCTGTGTGTGTGTGTGTGTGTGTGTGTGTGTGTGTGTGTGTGTGTGTTTGTGTGCGTGTGTGTGTGTGTGTGTGTGTGTGTCGAGTGACGTCATGTTTGTCGACTGACGAAATTACAGACCGGGACATCGGGACACAAATGACGACCGGAACATAGGGAATATAAATGACGACCGGGACACTCAAAGAGAAAGCGACCGGGACACAAGGAATGTTCGATTAGCAATCACCATCAACAAAGCACCGGGGCACAAATGACGACCGGGACACAGGGAATATAAATGAAGACCAGGACATAAGTAAAAAAAATACAAAAAAAACTAAAAAAAAGGTAAAAACTACAAAAAAAACTAAAAAGAAAAAAAAAGAAAAACTAATAAAAAAACTAAAAAAGCTAAAAACTAAAAAAACTAAAAAAGAAAAAATAAATAAAAAAAGGAAAAAAACTGAAAAATAAAGGAGAAAAATAAAACTAAAAAAAAATTAAAAAAAAAAAATAAAAAGGTAAAAATTACAAAAAAAAACTAAAAAGAAAAAAGAAAAAAACTAAAAAACTAAAAAAAAAGTAAAAACAAATAAAACAAAAAGAAAAAAAGGGGAAAAACACAAAAATTTATTTCATCATATACCAATTCAAAAACGAATGTATATACAGACCGGGACACAAATGACGACCGGGACACAGGGACACAACTACAACGGGGACGCTGGGGGGCAAAGGGGGATATATAAATGACGACAGGGACGCAGGGAATGTTCGATTAGCAATCACCATCAACAAAGCTCAAGGGCAATCATTAGAATCATGATGTATAACTAAAAAAAACTAAAAAAAGGTAAAAAACTAAAAACAAAAAAAAGGACCAATTCAAAAACAAATGTATATACAGACCGGGACACCGGGACACAAGGAATATAAATGACGACCGGGACGCTCAAAGACAAATTACAGACTGGGACACCGGGACACAAATGACGACCGAGACACAGGGAATATTGGTGGGGGCGCGAAGGGCCCCACCAACTAGGTGTTGAGGTGGCGCGAAGCGCCACCACAACAGCTAGTATATATATATATATATATATATATATATATATATATATATATATATATATATATATATATATATATATATATATATATAAAAGGGGACATAGAAGAAGGAAACAATAAAACAACTAAAAATAATAAAAACAATAAAAGCTTTTATAAGAAGGAACTAAATAAACTGTTTGAAGTATTGAAATTTTGATCAAAGCGTAACCCACGCTCCACGACAACAGCAAACGGATCGACATTCCGTATACAGAAACCCTACGCCGATTTTTGGCCCACAGAGGTATACCCAGTAGGAACTTGGCGTAACAAAAAATATTGACCGACAAGCTCCTTTATCTGACGTACTAAAGTCATTACAAACAGGTGACAAAGCTAACAAATGGGGCAAAGAAATGCGTCACATATTTTAGAAACTATTCTTCTTGTATAACGTGCTTTGCAAGGAACAAATAGGCCGTATGCCTTGCGAAGCTTTGCACCTAAAAATTCTAATGAAAGTGCTCGAGTATGCTTTAAGTCATGTCTAATGGGTAATCCAAGGTAATTTATGCTTGGCGACAGCTTAACAGGATGACCATCAAGACAAACAATTTTGGGGATGGGCCGATTAAATGACATACCACTTGACAAAACTTAACTCTTTTCAGCATTAAACTCAAAGCCTTATTTTCCTAAATTCGGACAAAAATCTAAAAATTTTAAAATTCAAATTGCAGTTGCACCCCCCTCCTATTAGTTTCCCTTGTTTAGTTAAAAAATAATATATATTTTTATATCTAAAAATGAAGTTATAAAATTTCGTCTCACTCCTATTCGCATGGCCCTCTCCAGGCTAAAGTTTTACGTACAAGTCTCGCAAAGATCCAGGAAATTTATATTTATAAAAACCAACAACTTCAAAACTAGATTAAACTATTTCATAAGAAATCCATTTATTAAGAAGGTATTACCCCTAAACTGAATTAATATATCGCTCTAACTTCATTTTTAGATATAAAAATATATAATTTTTTTTAACTTAGTGGAATAGCTTGGTAGTAGCTCTATAGTGTATCCAAAGAGGCAAACGTCCACCGCTTGGTTATTGCCATATTTTCCAAGATTAAAGTATTTATGCCAGAAAATGTACTTCAAGACAAAATGTGCTAAAGAAAAGAAGTTTGAAATATTTTTCAATATAGATCCGATTGATGGGTATTCTTTAAGCTTTGTTTCGTAAGTTAAGTAGACCGAATTGAAAACCAATTTAGACCAATGTGAAAAATTCTCATAAAGCTGCCAATTTTAATTTATAGCACTATAATCCTGTTTGAAAATGTCCATTTTACTGCAAATGTCAAAGTTTGAAATTTTTCTATTTGCCGCAAATCTTAGCAGTAAATATGTTCAATGTTGAATCATTTAAGCAGTCAAAAACTTTGACTGCCTTAATGATTCATTACTGAAGTAATAAGATTCATAATGAAGTAATAAAAACTTCATTACTTTGCTATGAATTCAAATGTGGCACACACACTTTTTCTCCCTCACCCCAATAATATAACTACGAAGAGTTAGTTTTTCCCTTCTCTAATAAATCTGATTTCATGAAAGCACCATCTTTGCGTAGTACACTTAATATTCAAATATAACACTTTAGGTCACTATGTTTCGTATCCTTTTTACCAGCCTGCATATAAGCAATTATTATATGTCTCATGATTAATAGAAGTGTTGAAAGATCTCAATTAATGATTAGTGTTGTTTCAGCTTTCAGGTTGGCTAAATGTAAAGTTTCTTCGACAACTTTACACTCAGTAAAACCTTTCAAAAATTGTTTTTATATTGGGATCGCATCTGGAGCTCTTTGTCAGTGTTTCCACTTTCTTTTTTGAAAAATCCCGAATCAGAGACGAAAAATCCCTAAAAATCCCTTTTTGGTTAAACAATAATCCTTTGAAAAATCCCTCTCATGCTAATCACGACAGTTAGCTACTGGTTTCCTGGTCCACGAAGTCCATCTGTGTGCTTCTGTCTGAGCACCCGATTGTTTTAAATAAAAATCTCTCCGAACGAACTGAAAAGCACTGGAAGATGCAAACACTATAATTTTTTTAACAAAAAAAACTTCAAAACTAAATCCCAAAATTTGCATTCTCCTATCTTGAGCATGGATACTAACGAATGCAGAATTCAACCTCTCGTTCAAGAGTCAAAGAACAGAACGTTATTTTTGTTTGTTAAACTAACAATACAAAAATTTTTGCCACATTCGCCCGAAAGGTGAAAGCACAGGATGAAAATAGACAAACGATCGAACATGACCTTCAAATGTGCATGCTCTTACACATCGCAGTCAAAGTAAATATCATGTTTATATTTTGCTTTTATTAATCAAATATATCACAAATTAGGTAATGGTTTCAGTTTGATTCAGGACAATTAAAAACGCTCTAATTAAAGACACTAGCACTGGGACCTGGCTGGGATACGAGCTCAGCTGCCTCTTTTGAGATAGCGCTTGCCTTTACAGCTTTCAGTCGTTTTTGCATCTCGGTATCCAACTTCATGGATATGGCACTAGTGCCAGCTCTTTTCATTCTGTATTTACACTGCAACAGACCCGCTGTTGTTGACTGTCCCAAACGGTTGCGGTGATCTGTTTTAATATTTTTCAAATCACTGAAAAGCCTCTCGACCACAACGTTGCTGAATGGAAGGGTCAAGAACCACTGTATCAACTGTTTAAGGTGGGCAAAGCGCAAGTCCCCAGCACCATTCTTCAGGTTCAATATGTATCCCCAGTACTCCTTTGCTGACGAAATTCCAAGACTCAGATTTTCTGGAAGATCAACCATGGCCTGGCGTCTCCACTCTGCGTCGATTTTCGCTTTGTCCCACCCCGGCATGCTAAATTTGTCGAGATATGGAGACAGAGTTCGCACACTATATCGCTCATACTGACGAAGAACAAAATCCTTACAGGGAAAGATAAAAAATTCTGGAAGCTGCACCAAACACCAACAAAAATCCTTGAATACACCATCAAAACTGAAAATCCTGAATATCTCTATTTTAGTAGGGAAAATCCCTTAATATCTCAATTATCCCTGAAAAATCCCGTATCCCTTTTTAGAGAAAGTAATCCCGCAAAAGGCCTAGAAATCCCTCAGAAAGGGATAAATCCCTCAAAGTGGAAACATTGGTCTTCGTTTCTATGAAAATGCCTGATTATAATATATGTTTTTGTATAACTGAGCAAACTATTATCATTTTTGGTTATATTGTATTAAAAAACCATAAATATTCAAAATCTAATATTTAACATGTTTTCTGTCTATTGCAAATTTTTAATCATAGAACCATTTCGTCAGAACAATGAAGAAAGAGTGAATACAGGACTTCAAAAGAAAGTATGAATAATTTTCTGTTCTAATTGAGGGATTGAAAACTCTTAGCTGATATTAGATTACAGTTTATTTTAATTTCAGAATCACCAGTAAAGTTATCTGGTTTAAGTTTCAGAATTTTAATAGTGAAAATTACATAAGAAAAATTATAAACTAAAATTACAATATAGGGTGGAAGGGGGGAGATATTATGGAATATATAGAGTGGAATAACTAAGGATTAGCACCCCCAGCTCTTCTAAATACAATTAAATAAAAAAAACTGTTTTTTTTTAACTAAAAGTAAGGAGCAAAATTAAAACTTTAAAAGACCAAAAATTACTCCATATATGAAATGTGTGTTTTCTCCTTAACCCATGCCCTTTACGCTAAAGTTTGACTCTATCTCTTAGCTCTACTTTTTAGAATAGTAAAACACTTTAGCGAAAAGAGTGGGCCGTTGAGGGGGAAAAGTCCTTTTCATATATGGAGTAATTTCTGCTAGTTTTAAGTTTTAATGTCGCTCCTTACTTTTAGTTAGAAAAAAGTTGCTCTTTTTATTTAATTTCTGGACGTTAATGCCTGTTTTTATCTTGGCTCTCCGCACATAAATAATTAAAACGAAATTTGCATCTTAATTATTCTGGGCTAAATGGCTTTTAATCAGAAGATTTTTATAAAAAAAGGAGCGAGGGAGTAGGCCTATTTGCTCTCCAGATTTTTGATTACTTAAAGAGGCAACTAAAAATTTTTATTTCTTACGAACGTTTTCATTAGTAAAAAATAACGTAACTTACAAATTAACTTACGTAACGATCTTCTATATTCGCATGTTTTTATTGCGTATATGACGAGGTTCGCCCCTCGTCAATACCTCGCTCTTTACACTAAAGCTGAAATTTTTATCCAATTCTTTAAGAATAGGCCCTGAATCACAAAGGCTAAAGAATAAATGGTTGGAATTACTAAAAATATTTTACGTAATGAGCTTGGTATTAAGAGGAGGTAAACCCCTAATATACATAATAATTTTTGTTCGTTTTAAGTTTCAATGATGGTCCTTACTTTCAGTTGAAAAAACTTTTCATATTTATTTTTTCATTGTCTTTTTTTTTAATAGTCCTATAAAATCCCGCCCCCCTTTCACTGAAATTCTCTTCCCCCATGACAAATTCCTCCATGGAAAATCTTCACTAGTAACCCTCCCCATCAACTTCTCCCCCCAACAAAAAAAATCCCCCTGAAAACGTCTGTACATTTCCCAATAGCCATTACTATGTGTAACACAGGTCAAAGTTTGTAACTTTCAGCCCCTCCCACGGGGACTGCGTGGGAGTAAGTCGTCCCCAAAGACATGGTTATTAGTTTTTCCGGCTGTGGTGAATAAAATGGCTATCTCAGAGTTTTCATCAGGTGACTTTGAGGAAAACATGAGCGTGGATGGGGGCCTAGGTGCCCTCCAATTCTTTTGGTCACTTCAAAAGGGCACTAGAGCTTTTAATTTCCACTAGACTCAGCCCTTTTGCGACATTCTAGGACCACTGAGCGAATACGATACGTAAAAAAACGTAACTTGGCAAATAAACTTACGTAACGGTTTTCTATATTCGTATGTTTTTATTGCGTATATGAGGGGGTTCGCCCTTCGTCAATACCTCGTTCTTTACACTAAAGCTTGAATTTTGTCCCAATTCATTAAGAATGACCCCTAAATCACAAAAGCCGCAGAATAAATAGTTGAAATTACTAAAAATACTTTAGCGTAAAGAGCGAGGTATCAGGAGGAGGTGAGCCCCTTATATGGGTAATAATTTATGTTTGTTTTAAGTTTTAATGGTGTTGCTTACTTCCAGCTGAAAAACATTTTTCATATTTATTTTTTAATTGTTTTTTTTAAGTAATGCTAGTAAATCCTGCGCTCCCTTCATGGAAATTTTCTTCCCCCATGACAAATTCCTCGATAGAAAGTTCCCCAAGAATATCCCCCTCTTCTCAACCTCTGCCTCCAACCAAAAAATCCTCCTGAAAACGCCTGTACACTTCCCAATAACCATTACTATATGTAAGCACAGGTCAAAGTTTGTAACTTTCAGCCCCTCCCACGGGGACTGTGGGGGATTAAGTCGTCCCCAAAGACATAGTTATTAGATTTTTCGGCTATGGTGAATAAAATGGTTATCTCAGAGTTTTCATCTGGTAACTTTGGAGAAAAAATGAGCGTGGAAGGGGGCCTAGGTACCCTCCAATTTTTTTGGTCAATTAAAAAGGGCACTAGAGCTTTTAATATCCACTAGACTGAGCCCTCTTGCGACTTTCTAGGACCACTGAGCCGATACGATCACTCCTGGAAAAACAACAACAAATAAACACGCATCCGTGATCTGTCTTTTGGCAAAAAATGCAAAATTCCACATTTTTTGTAGATAGGAGCTTGAAACTTATACGATAGGGTTCTCTGATACGCTGAATCTGATTTGAATCTCTCTCTCTCTCTCTCTCTCTCTCTCTCTCTCTCTCTCTCTCCTTCTCTCTCTCTCTCTCTCTCTCTCTCTCTCTCTCTCTCTCTCTCTCTCTCTCTCTCTCTCTCTCTCTCTCTCTCTCTCTCTAAAAGATTGTGCTTTATGGCAATCCATCCGAGGGGAATATATAGTGGAAAGAAGTCATAAGGAGGACATAAAAAATTGAAACTTCATAAGAGGGAGATAAAGAATGATATTTTCATTAGATTGCGGTGGAGGAGGAGCGTGTGTCTCTATGTTGACCTCAAACTTGGTGGAGTCGCTAGTAATAGCTTTAGTGATGATCGGTGGCACTCTCAAAAGACATCTCGCATGAAACAAAAAAGAGGGATATTGGTGGACCATCCCTTGATATATCTGGTCAGGTGGCGGAATATAATAGAATCTGCAATATTACAGGCACAGACTGCAATGATCTTAGTCTGATTTTCACGGCAATTCTATTCAATATCCATTTCAGTTTATAAAAAGAGGCTACTAACCATTATCAACCAGTAGATTAACTCTTTTGACCAACCTCTCCCCCTTAAAAATAACTTTTTCCTCTGGCCAGTTTTTGCAGTGTTCTAAATAGGGAAAGGGGAGCAATAGGTCGAATATCTATAATGTTGCTACTAATCAGAGATACCAAACATTTTTGGGACCGAAGTGTCGAAATGAGCAAATACTTTAAGTCTCTCCAGAAAACTGGCCACTAAACTCGAATTAAAAGTCATTTATTTTAGTTCTAGCTGTGTGCTTACATTTTTCCCCAACAGCTCAGTCGCGTATTTCATTACATTAAAATTGTTTGACATAATTGCCATTTTAATGAAAGCAACGATAGTGAGCCTGTCATTGAAACAGTAATAAAACCCAAACTAATAATAAAATACAAGCCAGTAAAGGACAAGTACAGTCACCCGTGCAGTCCTTGTGCAGTGAAGCACAAGTGGAGGGGAAGTTAAATATTTAGAACTAAGAGTGCCATGCTTTGAAAATATCCCTCTTTTCAAGAAGTAATCTTTTTAGACTATAATCTGTCCTGGTGTTACCAAAGATAAAACACTGTCAGTAAAAGCAATAAGTTTCCCTTTGGCAACCGTGCTACTAACTACCATAAGGGACTAATATGCAAAAAAGCAAGACAAATAAACAAAGATTCCTGTAATTCTTTGTTGATAAATAAGTAGCCTTACGCCTGTTAACAAAAGACGAATTACCGATACATAATGAGTACCGTTATTTGATACTGCAAAACCTTCAACTTCGGATATGATAATGGTTCAAGTAGCCAACACAGTTGTTAAGCATTGCCGCAAAAAAGACCGAATTAGACCTGCAGTATGCCTGTACAATTTACAAATTAGACCAACAAATAATGATATTTATAACGACCAGCTTAATCATTACGCTGCGCTCCAAAGAAAAACCAATTAGGCCTACAATCTACATTTGGAATCTATAATCTACAAATTAGTAATATCTCTTCTTAATTTTACAGCATATGGCTCAAAAGCATGATAAATAGCTGGTATGGTTCAAAAAAGTGTTAATTTGTCCATTGACTGTATTTCAAATAGAAACTCAACAGCAATAACTCGGGTTAGAGTGTACAATTACTTGGATATGTATACATTGATTTAGAAAGAAGGAATAGTCTAAGCTATTAAGTTGTTTTGTTTCTGGATTAAGTAATTTTTTTTGCTTTGTCAGCGATACATTATTTAGGGTGCCAGATACGGCACCATTATGAAGGAACGTGGCACAATCGTAACTGTTCGTGACGTAACGTAAACGTTCATTATATTTAGAATTTATTGTATATTTGTTTTTGTTTTAACTTTTGTCTTAAATTTTCTTTGTTAATTCTTGATTTATTGATTTCTTTCAAGTCCACATTGGTTTTGCTTACCAATATAGGAAGCCATCCCAAAGGCTTTAACAGACATTTTGAAGACCTTAACAGTTGGAGATTTCTAGCGCAGCCACGTTGAGTGGGAACGACGTCTCCATCGGCATGTAACTGCACAAGGGATCTACTTTGAAGGAAATAACATTTATACTTGAACTGAATAAATTTCAATAAAAAAAAATAGTTTCATTACTCTTCTACTACATTTCGTATATATTTTCATTACTTAGCAGCTTGGTATATTTTCCGAGCCTGGACATATCTTCCAAATGAATTTTGATTATTTCCGAATTATCGGGTGGCAACCCTGGAGACTATGAACAGACACACTATATATATATATATATATATATATATATATATATATATATATATATATATATATATATATATATATATATATATATATATATATATATATATATATATATATATATATATATATATATATATATATATATATATATATATATATATATATATATATATATATATATATATATATATATATATAATACATATTGGCAACCCTGGAGACTATGAACAGACACACTATATATATATATATATATATATATATATATATATATATATATATATATATATATATATATATATATATATATATATATATATATATATATATATATATATATATATATATATATATATATATATATATATATATATATATATATATATATATATATATATATATATATAATATTATATATGTAAATGTATTATATATATATATATATATATATATATATATATATATATATATATATATATATATATATATATATATATATATATATATATATATATATATATATATATATATATATATATATATATATATATATATATATATATATATATATATATATATATATCTTATATTGGACTGTAAAATTTCATAAGAATCCCCCTAAACCACGGTTTATTGCTGGAGCAGCTAAATGTCCAACCCGCATTGCTGCTACTGACCTCTCTTTAATTTTAAAGGAAATTGTAAATAAACTTAAAACCTATTGTTCTGGTATTAAAATTTTTTTGAATTTTAATCCATATTGGAGTGTTAATAATTCACTGCAGGTGATAGATTCTTTAACAATGGTTTCAGCTAAAAGAATTGAGTCTTTCGATTTTGCGACAATGTATACTAATTTATCACTTAATGTAGTGTTTGATAATTTAAAAACTGTTATCAAGAAATCTTTCCTCTTATCTAGTAAAAGGTTCTTAAAAATAGACACTTATAATAAAAAAGCTATATGGACAAAGTGCTTTAATACTACAGTTAACTTGAGATGTTACAGCTTGGATTTGATTTTTGAGTTATTAGAATTGGTTTTATACAATACTTATATAAGATTTGGTGGTGATTTGTACAGGCAAATTGTGGGAATTCCCATGGGGGGGGGGAATGCCAGCCCATTTATAGCTGACTTGTTCTTAAGTCAACTAGAATATAAATATATGATGGATAAGAATAATCCAATTAATTTAAAACATGTTTTGTCAAATAATAAAAGATATTTAGATGATATTTTGGTCTTAAATTGTAAGGATTTCATTGATATTTCTAAAAATATATATCCATCAGAGCTTATTCTTGAACCTAGTCATGGTGCTGGTCATAAAGATCATTTCTTAGATTTAAATATTAATATTTGTGATAATAATAAATTAAGTTTTAAAATGTATAATAAAACGGATGATTTTGATTTTGAAGTGATTAGTTTCCCATTCCCTGAAAGTAATATACACTCAAATATCACATATTCAGCGCTTTTCTCACAGTTACTTCGTTATGCAAGGATTTGTAGTAATTATATTGATTTTAAAAATAGATGTAAAATCTTAAGCCAAAAATTGATATCAAGAGGTTTTTCTGCAAATAAATTAACTTGGAAATTTAAAACATTTAGTTTTCATTATAACGAACTTTTAAATAAATATCAAAAGAATTATCTAGAAATACTTAAAGAAATTTTCAACTAATTTCGGAGGTTCGAGAAATGTTGTTGCAGCGCCATTTATTTTGAATTGTGTTTCTAATTGAGCGGATTTTTTTTTTTAAATTAGCCACATGGTAAAGATGAATTCTAAAATTGTTTAGTTCATTCAGGTTTTTTGCAATGTGTTAATATTTGTGATTTGGTAAAATTTATTATATTTAGTTTACCTATTATTGCTAAAAAGAGGGATATATTAACAGGATAAGCTTGTTTTGGTGTTACTTGGTTGTTTTACATTTTCTGTTTTTTTTTCTTTCATAGGCATGTATTTTGGGGGTGATACCTGACACGGGGATGCCATGGATATTCTGTGGTAGCCACAACACTTGGCTGGGTAGAGAATTTAAAGTGGCGAAACCCTATATAGGCCAGTGTATTCTCCTGATGAGCCCTTGTGTTGGGTTGTTGCCTCTGAATTATTTGTCTTTATTATTTTTTCTATTGTTTGGTAAATGACGACTTATACTTATTGACGACATGACTGCCTGTCCATGGATTATTCTTTATGGTTGATTGTGTATGGCTATGCTGTTTGACCTATGTGATTGTATGGATGAGTAGGGTTAAGGCCTCATTCAAGTGCTGGTCTATACACTAATTTAGGAAAACAGTCTTCCTTTTCTCCTTCTGTCTCTCTTTCTTTTTTTTTGCCATGGATATTCTGTGGTAGCCACAACACTTGGCTTGGTAGAGAATTTAAAGTGGCAAAACCCTATATAGGCCAGTATATTCTCCTGATGAGCCCTTGTGTTGGGTTGTTGCCTCTGAATTATTTGTCTTTATTATTTTTTCTATTGTTTGGTAAATGATGACTTATACTTATTGACGACATGACTGCCTGTCCATGGATTATTCTTTATGGTTGATTGTGTATGGCTATGCTGTTTGACCTATGTGATTGTATGGATGAGTAGGGTTAAGGCCTCATTCAAGTGCTCGTCTATATTAATCACTAATTTAGGAAAACAGTCTTCCTTTTCTCCTTCTATCTCTCTTTTTTTTTTTTTTTTATGTATGTGCTATTGCATTGGTGATTTCTCTTTTCATGATATATATATATATATATATATATATATATATATATATATATATATATATGCTTGAATTGAATAAATCTCAGCTTGCAAATAATTAGTTTCATTACTCTTCTACCGCACCTCGTATATATTTTCGTTACTTAGTAGCTTGGTATATTTTCCGAGCCTGGAGATCTCATTTAAATGAATTTGGAATATTTCCAAATCATCAATTGGCAACCTTGGAGATTATGAACAGACACGTCCATATCATTATGTTAAGCCAGGGCTTATTAAACTATGGGTCATGACCCCATTTAGGGTCGCCTAGCAAAATTATGGGATCGCAAGTGATAAAACTACAATTTAACAAAAAATGTTTTTAACTTGTAAAAGTATTGTTATAGAAAAAATATCAACCATCGTAGATAAATAGATAATAAAATCTTCTGGTTCGGAAAGACTGTTTATGCAAGCATTTCTATTCCGATCATTATACTATCTTGTATAAATTTAGTATGAGTCAGAAGATGTTATAGAAATTTATAAAAAAATGTAAATTTATCTTTTTCAATCTCTTAAAACCGAAATAATCCTGATAAATATTATCAATAAAATTTCTAAGTGTTATTTCGAAGAAACTATAGAAATATTTCGTGTTATTTTCATTTAGCCATTGTATGATTGCGAACGAAGTGCTTGTTATTCCGAATTAGTCAATTTAACCCTTTCGCGACCGACGGGACCATACAGTCCCGGCATGTAAAAATCCTTTGGGTGCTTCTTAATTGATTGATAGCACCAGAATTGAACGATGTGTTCAGGATGCTGTTAAGGTCATAACTTTTATTAAGAGCCATGCCCTTAGCAGTCGCTTATTTTCAAATCTGTAAGGATGCAGATTCCAACTACACAACTTTGTTATTATATGCAAAAGTAAGATGGTTGTCAAGAGGTCAAAGTTCAAAAAGATTATCAAACAGTCCGTGGTAACGAACTGTAGTAAGGAGCGACCCGGCTCAATAGTAAACGAAACTCCAAAAATGGAATTTTGATGCTAAAAGATACATCAAAAGAATCGGCTTTTAATGTTGATTTTAAATATATAAGTCTCGTCAAATTTAGTCTTTGTCATCAAAAGTTACGAGCCTGAGAAAATTTGCCATATTTCGGAAAATACGGGGTAAACACCCACTAAAAGTCACAGGATCTTAACAAAAATCACACCGTCGCATTCAGAATATCAGAGAACCCTATAGCGAAAATTTCTAGCTCCTATCTACAAAAACGTGGAATTTCATATTTTTTGCCAGAAGACAGATCACGGGTGCGTGTTTATTTGTTTGTTTTTTGTTTTTTTTCCCCAGGGGTCATATTATCGACCAAGCGGTACTAGAATGTCGAAAGATGGCTTATTCTAACAGAATTGAAAAGTTCTAGTGCCCTTTTTAAGTGACCAAAAAAAAAATTTGAGGGCACCTAGGCCACCCCCACGCTCATTTTCCCCCCCAAAGTCAACGAATCAAAATTTTGAGATAGCCATTTTGTTACGCATAATCGAAAACCATAATAACTATGTCTTTAGGGATGACTTACTCCCTCACATCTCCCTGGGGGAAGGGCTGCAAGTTACAAGCTTTAACCGGTGTTTAGATACAGTAATGGTTATTGGGAAGTGTACAGACGTTTTCAGGGGGTTTTTTTGGTTTGGGGGGTGAGCGTAGGGGGCTATGTAGGAGGATCTTTCCTTGGAGGAATATGCCATGGGGGAAGAGAAATTGAATGAAAAGGGCGCAGGATTTTCTAGCATTACTATAATCTTTTGTTATCTTTCTTTCTTCATTAACAACATTAACTTCATTTAACAACATTATTTAAAAAACGATCAGTTGTTTCAGAAAAATATAGTTTTTTCTTAACTTTACTTAAGGAGTAACATTAAAACTTAATACTAACAGTTAATAATACGTATTTAAAAGGGCTACCTCTCCTCAATAGCTCGCTTATACACTATTTCTTTTTTATATTTAA
Organism: Artemia franciscana; assembly: GCF_032884065.1. NCBI lineage: Eukaryota > Metazoa > Arthropoda > Branchiopoda > Anostraca > Artemiidae > Artemia > Artemia franciscana. The sequence goes on along the minus strand of NC_088880.1, from coordinate 16,391,658 downwards.
AGATAGTCATTTTATTATTGGAAGAGGTGAATTAGTTATTTAGGACTTGATAATCTTTCTTCAAAATGCAAAATCATGCGTCAGGTCCTGCATGAATTCGACTTGAGAGTTGGGGTTACGTGGGGGGATCTTTCTATGGGGGAATTTTGTACGAGGGAAGAGAATTTCCATGAAGGGGGGAAGCGTATTTTCTAGTGATATTTTATAAAAAAAAGTGAGAATTTTTTTTTTTCAACTGAAAATCATGAGGAGCATTAAAACTTGGATGAACATAAAAGATTACGTATAAAAGGGGGTTCGTCTCCTCAACACTACCTTGCTCTTTACGCTAAAGTATTTTTTTGTTGTTTCGACTAGTTTTGGTACATTTGGTACAAACATTTGGTACAAAATTCAAGCTTTAGTGTAAAGAGAGAAATATTGACGAATGGGGTGAACCGCGTCATATAGTAAATAAACATATAACACATATAGAAGTTCGTTACATAAGTTAATTCGTAATTTACGTATATTTATTACTTACAATTAATAATTAATTGTTCATGAATTAATTATTGCGGAGAGACAAAATAAAACATGCATTAATTCAAAAATTCTTAAAGGGAAAGTAAGGAACAACATTAGAACTTAAAACGAACAAAATTACTCCGTAGATGAAAGAGGTTGTCCCCTGCGCAACTCCTCGCTCTTTACACTAAAGTTTTTTTTTATTGTTTCAAAAAGTAGAGCTGGAAAATAAAAACATGCATTAATTCAAAAACAATCAGAAATTAAATTAAAAAAAACAAGTTTTTTATACTGCAAGTAAGGAGCGACGGTAAAACTTAAAACGAACAGAAATTACTTCGTACATGAAAGGGGCTGCTCCCTCCTCAACGTCCTGCTCTTTACGCTAAAGTTTTTTACTGTTTTAAAAAGTTGAATTGGGAGAAAGAGTCAAGCTTTAGCGTAAAGAGCGGGGCGTTGAGGAGGGAGCAGCCCCTTTCATATACGAAGTAATTTCTGTTCGTTTTAAGTTTTACGGTCGCTCCTTACTAGCAGTTTAAAAAACTTGTTTTTTTTTATTTAATTGTTATTAAAGGACGAGATTGAAATATATTTAACTGAACGAAAATGTGCATTTGCTTTTTTTTCAAAATGTCTTGTGACTATCTAAGCTCTGTTATTTGTCAGATATTTTTGCGAAATTAAACGATCTTAACTTGTCTCTTCAAAGAAAAAAATTGCGATATATTTACTTCAAACGATAAAATTGAAAGTTTTATTAAAAAGATCAGCATTTGGAAAAGTAGGGTCGAAAAAAATTCGTTTGAAATGTTTTCCAGTGTCGACAATTTTGTAAATGAGAAAATTCATTGCAAAACTTTTATTGCAAAAACTATTTTAGATCACTTAAAAGCGCTAGAAATACAGTTCCGGACATATTTTATATCCAATATTGACTTACAAAAAATAGTTTGGATTCAAAAGCCGATTTGAATTGGTTTAAGTGACCACTTAAAGCTCAAAAGCAATTTGCTGAGGTTCCGTGTGACTCAGACTTAAACTACAATTCCAAATAAAGCCCCTGACTGAATTCTAGATCAGAACTAGAACTGAATTTCCCACAATCGCTGATATGGCGTTAAATTTACTTCCGCCATTCAACACCACATATTTATATGGAGTTACTTTCTCAGCTTTAACACACATTAAATCCCAATATCGTTCAGTGATAAAGAATGTTCAAAAGATCTTACGTCCAGCAGTTTCAAACATTACACCAAGATTTGATTTGTTATGCACTAAAAAACAGGCACATCCATCTCATTAAATTTTTAACGTAAACTTTAATTTAATATTTACCACGCAACTACTTGGATATATTGGAGAGAATCAAGACGGTCAGAATCTACTTTTGTTTTTGAAACTGTAGTAAAAACATTTCTATAACATTTTGTGCAAATTTCAATTTTAGATTTTTATATGTTTCAAAACGAATTCTAAATTTATATATTTTTATATGCATAAGTATATTGTTACCTAATAAACATATCGTCAAAAACTATTAATTTATTTTCTTTTATATTTATTGGGGTCTTTAAGAAACTCGCAATCATAAATGGGGTTGGGAATTGCAAAATTTTAAGAAGCTCTGCGTTAAACCCTTGGTTTTACGGAATCAGTATATGTATACTTTCATACTATAGTACAACAGCCAGAATTTTAGGAGGGTGAAACTCTATATCAAAAGAAGCAAAGGTTTTCAGGGTTTTAGACTTCATCCCCCCAATTTTTTTCTAGCAAATATGTTGTGGATGCAATTTTTTACGAGTCTTGTCATATTGCCCAATGTTTTAACTTGCCTATTTTGTAAGTCTTTTTATTATTTTTGGTTAATTTTTAACTATTTGTAAACATGTTCTCATTTGGTTGCGGGCCCAACAAGATTATCAACAAAAAATTTGACCAAGACTGTATCTATTAATGTTCCCAAGTCTCCTGCCAATAGCAATATTTACAGAATACTTTTTCATTTTTATATATTTCAAAGAGTAATCTGTACGAAAAATATGGTTCTACTCTACTTTCTAGTGGTTTCTATCTGGTTTCTCTGCTTTCTGCTACTCTACTTTCTGCTGCGTTCTACTCTGCTTTCTTAATATTAAGAGAAAGGCTGAGATGGCTAGGACACGTTCTATTGATGAAGGATGGCATATTGGCAAAGATCATCCTTTTCGGCCAACCATCTAAGGCCAAACGAAATAAGGTAATTCCCGCATTGGGTGGGAGGACATTGTTAGGAACGATTTAAGGGAATTGAATATTATTGGAAAGGTATAAAGAGGAAGGCTTTAAATAGATTGTGGTGGAGAAGGAGTATGTGTAGCTGTGGTGGCCTCAGGCGGCTTTGTGCTGCAGCGAGTATTTAACAGTAGTATTAGCAGCTTTTTCCATATTATCTTTTTCAATTCTTGTGTTCCTACCAGTTCTTCCTTATTATCTGGTCCCCAGTATTTAACAGCTACTGAGATTTCTAGTCTTACTTTGCCTACTCATATAAATGAAAGTTGACAATTTAAAATCTCAACAAAAAATTGTTTTAAGTACAAAAATGGTTTGCCAATGAATGTAAAGCTTTGAATAGATTGGAATAGAGAAGAAGTATGCGTGGCCTTGTTGGCTTAGTTGGCTTTGTGCTGCAACTAGTATTTATTTGCAGTAGTTTTTCCACATTATACCAGAGCATATTATTGAGCAACAAAGTCACTAACAATAAATGTATTGAGAGAGAAATTGAGAATGTCCTATGGACGTTTTTCTTGAGTTAAAGGTTAATTTGACAAAAAAAACAAAAACAAAAAAAAACGCTTGGTTGGCTTTATAACTCGTTCTTTGCTACCCATGTATATTTTCTGGTGTCATTATAGAAGTTCTTACCACGTCAGAACGTCAACAAATTCGGTCTGTTTTTTTTTTTTAATTTTGTAAGTATTTTCTTCGTGTTTCTATTTGATTTCAGGACAGTTACCGAACGTTACGGAGTTTTTGAGGCATGTGATAGGATGGATGTTTGACTACCCATGCGATTGCATAATTATTGTCATACTACAATGGGATTCAAACACGTAGTAGAGTCTTTCAATGGCCAGTAAATTCACAACTGGCAGGCCATCGTGTGACGGTTTGTCCATAAAAATATGGTCTTAATGTTTACTAAAATAACTTTAATGAATTCTAAATTACAAGCTAGCCTTCTCATCTGATAATTTACTGCAGGAATAGATGAAAACACAAACTTTAAAGTACCAACGAAACATACATATTTACATAAGGTGTACAAGCAGTTTTGTCAATTAATATAATGTCATAGTGTCAGATAACATAATTTAAATATATTCCAAATTACATGCAAACCTTTTATTGGGACAATTCACAGTTAGAATGACGAAAGTGTAAAGTTCAATAAATATAAACAAGACCATATTAGCATTAACTTGATCATGGGCTTGGTCAATTAATATAATATCCTAATGTCAAATAATTTTAATATTTTCTTAATTACAAACTAGCTTTTTCATCTGACAATTCTCTGCCAAGACTATTAATTGACAAAACCGTTGATGTACCTAATCCAAATATTTAGTTTTCTTTGGTGTTTTATCTTTGGCCTGTTACAAAGAAAACTATATATTTGGATTAAGTGCATCAACGGTTTTGTCAATTAATAGTATTTAATTAAGAATTATCTATTTGGTTTCACCAGATGTCTCACTCCTAGAAAAATACATGGGCCGAAGTGTTGCTCAATTACACTTACAATCAAACAAAACTAACCCCTTTTCATATACGGAGTAATTTCTGATCGTTTTAAGTTTTAATATCGCTCCTTACTTTCATTTAAAAAAACTTTTTTTTTTATCTGATTTATGGACGTTTTTTAATTAATGCATGTTTTGATCTTGGCTCTCTGCACATAAATAATTAAAACGAAATTTGCATATTTATGTTTTTTTCATTTTTCTATAACATTAGACCAATATGTATTTCCGTCCTATATATTTTTTTTTGTAAATTGGATTGAGTCTTTCCAAAATGTCTAAAAAAGGCACACAAATAGCATAATATTGTAACACAGTTGAGCCTATTGCATAATACCTTAATGAATTCTAAAATATTTCAAAATGTTGACTGTACAAAATTTTCAAATTGGTAAAACTTGAAAAGCTTTTCTTTACCTTAAATTTCTTTAAAGCAGAGGGGTTCATTCAGTAACAGTCTTAAGCCTCATCAACTGGAGGCAAGGTGTACAAAAATTACAGTTGCGACAATTTGTTTAGTCAATTAAGGACCTTAGGAGTGTAAAAACAAAAAATAAAGTAAATATAATTTCAGATGTAAGAAAAGCTGGAGGGGTAGCTGTTCCTCCTCCCTTCCCAGGCCTTAAAACTCATACTCAGTTCACCACCTTTCTTGGAATTTTACCCCTTTGAGTTTCATAACACGGTATAGTATCCCCTTTTTGAAATTTTAAATCATTTCAAGAAATGCTAAGTTTTCTAAATTACTAGCTTAACTGTTTATTTAAAAAGAGGTACTTCTATAGTATTTTTTTTCTTCTAATAATAAAGTGCCTTTGAGAGTAAGTTTTTTTCAACCATTACGGAAACCATTCAACTAACCTCTAATTTCAACATGATTTTTATTTTTGAATTTTAAAATGCATTAGTGGTCAAATAATTTTTTAAAGAACAAAATCTTTAAAACTGGAAAAGTATGTTTCGCTTTTCTTTTCAAACTCTAAAGGACAGTTTATTCCGCTGAAACAGTAAACGATACTATATCTTTCAAACAGTTCGTAGTAACGAACTGTAAGTAAAGAAAGACCCGACTCAATAGTAATCGAAACTCTAAAAAACAGAATGCTGATACATTAGATACATCAAAAACTCAGATTCTTTTTCTGGTTTTAAATATATAAGTTTCATCAAGTTTAGTCCTACCCATCAAAAGTTACGAGCCTGAGAAAATTTGACTTATTTTCGAGAAAAGGGGAAATACCACTTAAAAGCTATAGAATCTCAATGAAAATCACACCATCAGATTCAGTGTATTAGAAAAACCTACTGCAGAGGTTTCAAACTCCTATCTGCACAAGGAATTTTGTATTTTTTGCCAGAAAAACGATTATGTATACGTATCATTTTACTTTTTTGTTGTTGTTTTTTTTTCCAAGAGGGAATCTTATCGATCCATTGGTCCTAGAATTTTGCGAGAGGGTTCATTCAACAAAAATTAAAAGTTCTATGCTCTTTTTAAGTGACCAAAAAAATTAGAGGGCAAAAACGTCCCCTCCCAAACTCATTTTTTTCCCAAAGTCGCCGGATCAAAGTTTTGAGATAGATATTTTATTCAGCATAGTCAAAATACCTAATAACTATGTTTCTGAGGATGACTTAATCCCCCATAGTCCCTAGGGGAAGGACTGCAACCTATAAACTTTGCCCATTGTTTACGTATATTATTGGCTATTGGGAATTGATAAAGACATTTTCACGGTAATCTCTACTGGTGGGGGGGAGTAGGGGAGGGCTTTACGTGGGATAATTTTTCCAGGGAGGATTTTTTCATAGGGGGAGGGAAATTTCTACGAAGGGGGTGCTGGATATCCCAGCATTATTTAAAAACAATGAGAAATTAAATTTAAAAAACAAGTTTTTTCAACTGAAAGTAAGGAGTAACATTAAAACTTAAAACGAACAGAAATTATTACGTATGTGGAGGGGTTCATCCCTTCGTCAATACTTCCCTGTTTACGCTAAAGTATTTTAATAATTTCAAAAGAGCTCTTTATTCTAATAAAACGGCCTTTGTGATTCAGTGGTCATTCTTAAAGAATTGGAACAAAATTCGAACTTTAGCGTAAAGAGCGAGGTATTGACGAGGGGGTAAACCCCCCATGTTGCGTATTTTGAGGAAGTTCACAACCTCATCAATGCCTCGCGCTTTACGCTAAAGTTCGAATTTTGCAAAATAATGTCCGATATAAGCAATAACTTGTTTGTGTATTTTGTTTGTGTATTTGAACCTCATCACTTAATTTTACCTTAAGCAGCTAAATATATATGATTTTAATGTGATAATAAATCAAAGATAGCGTATGTCTTCGGCTTGTGGTTGTTATTAAATAATAAAAAAAAAACAATTTTCTCCTACTGAAAGTAAGGAGTAACATTAAAACGAACATAAATTATCAAGTATATCTTTTAAGGATCTTTTCTTTCATTCATTTTCGTCATTTGAGAATTGCTTAATTTTTGACTCTTATTTTCATTAAAAATAGTTGCGACCTCTTTGACCGTTCTATCACTATGCAATATAAAATTAGTTCCGCAAATATCGCTAATTTAAGTTACCTGGGAGAAACTTTCCATGGAGAAATTTCTCGTAGGGGAAAGGAATTTTCAATGGAGTGGATTTTTGATTTCCCGAACTCATTTGAAAAACGATCAGTAGTTAAATAAAAAGAAGTTTTTTTCAACTGAAAGCAAAAAGCAACATTAAAATTGAAAAGGAACAGAAAATATTACGTATATGAGATGGGTTGCCTCGCCTTAGTAGCTGCCTCTTACGCTAATTTTCTTTTGAACTTTTAGAAAAGGTTGTTATTCTACTTAAATAGCCTTTATGATTCAGGAGTCATTTTTAAACAACTGAAGCAAAAAACAAAATTTAGGTTATTATAAGGTTATTATTAGTTTAAAAACAGTGAAATCAATATGCCAAATTTGTTTCAATTATTCGTGTGCGGTGAGCCAATTTCAAAACCTTTGTTAAGTCAAAAATTTTCAGAAATTTTACTGAACAGCAAGTTTTTTTAAGTGAAAGTAAGGAGGACCATTAAAGTCAAAACGAATATAAATTATTCCGTATATGAAAAGGACTGTCCCCTCCTAAACGCACCGCTCTTTACGCTAAAGTATTTATTGATTTATAAGGAAGAGTTGTGAAAAAGAGTCAAATTTTAGCGTAAAGTGCGGGGAGTAGAGGATGGGATAACCCCTTTCATATATGGAATAATTTCCATTTCTTTTAAGTTTTAATGTCGCTTTTTACTTTCAGCTTAAAAAAAAACTTGTTTATTTACTTAATCACTCTTAAAATCGATTTTTCCTTCTGATATGGTGAAGTTGTTAAATCAAACAACAGACAAACGCATCCTTTCAGTAAAGTAAAATATAATTTTACCTCAATAAAAGTAGGGGGGTCTCCATAATCTCCATAGTTTTTCTGTGGAAAATTATCTTGTCAGAAAATTCTAAGTTGTTGTTCGCAACTTAAAATATAATTAAGAAACGAAAATTTCCGGTTTGTCTATGAGCAGTGATGCTTTTTTTTTTTATCCAGCGTCAAAACAAGATTTTGGGGCGCTTCTTTCTCAGCTTTGGAGTGATTCAACCGCCTGTGAAGAAGGCAACAGTGTACCCAGTTACGCTATACGTAAACTATTATGAGTACTCTGTTTTATTTGTCAGTTTTTTCTGCAACGAAAGTGGAAACCTCACGCTATTTTATAGACAAAAAGATAATTAAGAACATTCTAGCTAAGAAATTTTTATCAGTGTAATGCGATTCAAAAAAGACAACTAATGCATTCAGTAATGTTATGCTCTGAGGAACGAAAGCCTTGCAGATTTTTTTTTTCAGATAGTAAAGAGCAAACAGTTGATGGGAGTGGTATCCCTTTCATATTTAGGATTTGTCTGAATGCTACGTTAGAAACGAAAAGAAATTAAATATGAAAAACAGATTTTTAAATGAAAGAAAGGGTTACATCAGGTAAAGAAAGCAAACAAAAATTATCCTGCATATGCACCCCAGCCCTCTTTTCAGTTAAATTGGATTTTTTTTTTTTTCACCTCATACTTTCGTTTGAAAAATGCTCTAGTAAAAAAGCTTGAAGCAAAATGGTTGAGCAAAACAAAACGTGTATCTTTCAACAATAAAATTTTCAGTTCAGATGTTTGTAAGAGAATAAGATAATTTGTGGTAATGAACCTCAAGTAAGGAGCGACTCGACAAACAGTAACCAAAACTCTAAGAATTGAAATTTTGATAACAATTGATGCTTCAAAAGAATAGGCTTTAATTGTTTTCTAAATATGTGAAACTCATTAAGTTTAGCGTTGTCCGTCAAAAGCTACGAGCCTGAGAAAATTTCAATAGTTTTCGAAAAAAAAGAAGGATCATCCCAAAGAAATCAACGAATCTTATTGGAAATTGAATCATCAGATTCAGCGCATCAGAGAACCCTACTTTAAAGGTGTCAGGCTCTCATCAGCAAAAAAGTGAAATTTTGCAATTTTGTTTTTGCCAGAAGAAAGTTCGTGGATGCTAGTTTATTTATTTATTTTTTGGGTTTTTCCTGAGGGTAAGTATATCGAAACAATGGTCCTAAAACGTCGTGAGAGGGCTCATTGGAACGAAAATTAAGGGCTCTAGGGCCTTTTTTAACTGATCGATAAAAGTGGAGGGGAGCTAGTTCTTCTCTTACACCCCTTTTCCCAAAAGCCATCCAATCAAAATTTTTGAAATAGCCATTTTTTCAGCATAGTTAAAATAGTCAATAACCTCTGGGAATGACATGACACACCACAGCCTCTGGAGAATTGGTTGTAAGTTATGAAATTCGTCCATTGTCTGCGTATAGTATTTGTTATTGGGATGTGTACAAATATTTTTTGGGGAGGGGGAATTATCTGCAGGGCTCCATGAGAAAATTTTCCAAGGGGAGGGAAGTTTTAAGGGCCAGAATCGGCCAGAATGTCTATTACGCGCGTGGGGGGCTTGGAAGGGCAAAGCGCCCCCACAAACTAGGTGTTGGTGTGGCGCGAAGCGCCACATCAACAGATAGTAAACAATAAAACATAGAAAAGGATCCTTTTCTAATTTAGGCGAAGATACTTAGAAAGAGGTCAGCAACATTTTTTTTTAAGGGGCTTTAAATATAGGTTTTATTTCACACTTTCTTCTATAGATCTGCAATTTTGTCAAGGTTGTAGCATCTACCGCAACTTAGTAAAGAGCCAGATCTGTGATGTATTACATAAAGAGTCCAAGGGGCGTATTATCTTTCATATCGTTCATATCCTCTATTAAATATTGAGAAATTTTGGAACGCTAAAGGATATTAAAAGAATTTAGATGTGTGGTTTTTTTAATTTTTCGAACGTCGTGTTATTATTGCAATTTCTGCCTCAATGCTGCAAAACATTTCGAACACCTCATAATTGTGTTGCAAGACCTCAGGCAAAGTGTGGAAAGTGTGGACCTCAGGCAAGATAGATGAATATGACATTGCATTTTGAAAAGCTCCGCAGAACTCTTTCCTGGGGCCAAAAAGGAGGGTTTCTGCTTGTCCACGAGCAAGAGCCTATGGTGTGCTAAGTGAAGTGGTATTATATAGCCTAGGTCAGAGAGGAGTATCTGAAGTTTTGCAGCCAAGATTTTGTTTCATCAAACCATTTTTCTACTTTCGAGAGGAAAGCTCCGTTCTAGCAGGCAGGCACCACTTTCAAATTGAAGATGGACTAAAATCTATAAGTGTTAAGTATGTGCGGCAGTTACCCGACCCCACAACCAATATATCTTCTTTGAGTGATAAATAGAAAAATTTGCAGAAGCAAAATTGTGGCATTTTCCCACGGGTCCGAAAATGCTGCCTTCTATTGTTTCTACCCATTTCTGTTCGCGATTTCAGCTGAGTTCATCATTCAGTTTTTCGGACTTTGGATTGCGGTAGAGAAATGTTATCAAATTTGCCTAATAAACCTTAGAAGTTCTCTCATTGCTAAGGAAATTGGAGCTTATCCTTTGCTCCTTTCTAAGTGGTGACGTTAGAAAGTTGGCCAACGGAAAAAAAGAGCTAAGAGCTAATATGGCACTTGTGACGAGGCATGAAGAGCTAAAAGCCAAGAGATCATATGGTATGAGCTGTAACAAAATTCTATGAATCAATAGGTTGATTTGAAAGGAAAATAAGAAAATTTATGCCGGTCAGGATTTAAAAAAAAAGCTCTGAGTCACGATGTCCTTCTAAATATCAAAATTCATTAAGATCCAATCACCCAATTATATGTTATAAATAACTAATTTCTTCTAATTTTTCCTCTTCCTTTAGCCCCCCAGATGGTCGAATCTGGGAAAAAGACTTTACAAAGTCAATTTGTGCAGCTCCCTGACACGCCTACAAATATTTTATCGTACTAGCACGTCCAGAAGCACCAAACTCGCCAAATCACTGAACCCCTCCCCCTAACTCCCCAAAAGAGAGTGAATCCAGTACGGTTCCGTGAATCACATATCAAGAACATTTGTTTTTTCTATCCACCAAGCTTCATCCCAATTCCTCCACTCAAAGTGTTTGCCAAGATTTCCCCCTCCAACTCCCCCCAATGTCAAAAAATCTGGTCGGAACTTAAAATAAGAGCTCTGAGACATGAATTCCTTCCAAATAGGAAGTTTCATTAAGGTCCGATCACCTATTCGTAAGATAAAAATTCCCCAATTTTCACGTTTTCCAAGAATTCCAGTTTCCCCCTCCAATCCCCCCAATGTCACAGTATCTGGTCGGAATTTTTAATTAGAGCTTTAAAGCCCAAGATCCTTCTAACTATCAAACTTCATTAAGATCTGGTCACCCTTTCGTAAGTTACAAATACATAAATTTTCAAAATTACCCCCCCCCAACTCCACCAAAGAGAGCAGATCCGGTCCGGTTATGTCAGTCACGTATCTTAGACAGGTTTTTAATCTTCCCATCCGGTTTCATCCTGATTTCACCGCTCTAAGTATTTTCAAAGATTCCCTGTACCCCCCAACTGCCCCCCCCCAATGACGCTAGATCTGGTAGAGATTTAAAATAAGAGATACGAGTTACGAGGTACTTCTAAATATGAAATTTCATTAAGTTCCGATCACTCCTTCGTAAGTTGAAAATACGTCATTTTTTCTAATTTTTCAGAATTAACCCCCCTCCTCCAATGGAGCAGATCCATTCCAATTATGAAAATCACGTATCTAAGACTTCTACCAGATTTCCCAACCAGATCACGATTTTCATCGTGATCCCTCCAACCTAAGCATTTTCCATCATTTTAGGTCCTTCCACCCCAAACTCCCCCCAATGTCACCACATCCAGTCGAAACTTAAAATAAAAGCTTTGACGCACGATGTCCATCTAAATATCAAATTTTATTGAGATCCCATCACCTGTTCGTAAGTTAACGATACCTCTTTTTTTAATTTTTCAGAATTAACCCCCCCCCCCCAACTACCCCAAAGAGAGCGGATCCGTTCCGGTTATGTCAGTCATGTATCTAGGACTTGTGCTTATTTTTCCCACCAAGTCTCATCCTGATCCCTCGACTTTAAGTGTTTTCCAAGTTTTAGGTTTCCCCCTCCCAACTCCCCCCCCCAATGTCACCAGATCCAGTTGGGATTTAAAAAAAGAGCTCTGAGACACGATATCCTTCTAAATATCAAATTTTATTGAGATCCGATCACCCGTTCGTAAGTTAAAAATACCTCATTTTTCTAATTTTTCAAAATTACCCCCCCCCCCCAACTACCCCAAAGAGAGCGAATCCATTCCGGTTATTTCAATCACATATCTAGGATTTGTGCTTATTTTTCCCACCAAGTTTCATTCCGATCCCTCCACTCTAAGTGTTTTCCAAGTTTTAGGTTTCCCCTCCCATATCCCCCCCCCCGAATGTCACCAGATCTGGTCGGGATTTAAAATATGAGCTCTGAGACAAGATATCCTTCTATATATCAAATTTCATTGAGATCCAATCGCCCGTTCGTAAGTTAAAAATACCTCTTTTTTTAAATTTTCAGAATTACCCCCCCCCCCCCCTCCCAACTATCCCCAAAGAAAGCGGATCCATTTCGGTTATGTCAGTCATGTATCTAGGACTTGTGCTTATTTTTCCCACCGAGTGTCATCCCGATCCCTCCGCTCTAAGTATGTTCCAAGTTTTAGGTTCCCCCTCTCTACACCCCCCTCCCCCCCCTCCAAAAGTCACCAGATCCAGTCGGGATTTAAAATAAGAGCTCTGAGACACGATATCCTTCTAAGTATCAAATTTCATTGAGATCCAATCACCTGTTCGTAAGTTAAAAATACCTCTTTTTTTAAATTTTCAGAATTACCCCCCCCCCCTCCCAACTACCCCAAAGAGAGCGGATCCGTTCCGATTATGTCAATCATGTATCTAAGACTTGTTCTTATTTTTCCCACCAAGCTTCATCCCGATCCCACCACTCTAACTGTTTTCCAAGTTTTAGGTTTCCCCCTCCCAACTTCTCCACCCCCATGTCACCAGATCTGGTCGGAATTTATAATAAGAGCTCTTAGACACGATATCCTTTTCTTATCAAGAAAATCCTTCCAAATATCAAGTTTCATTGAGATCCGATCACCCGTTCGTAAGTTAAAAATACTTCATTTTTTAATTTTTCAGAAATTTTTCAGAATATAAGAATATAAAAGTTTGTTACGTAAGTTAATTCTTAAGTTACGTATATTTTTTACTAATAAAAAAATTCGTTAAAAATTAAAATTTATAGTTGCCTTTTTATGTAACTGAAAAATTACATGGCAACTAGGCCTCCTTCCCCATCCCTTATTATTCAAAATTGTCTGATCAATACTAAGAGAAAGCCATTTAGCCAAAAAAGGAATTAATATGCAAATTTCATTTTAATAGTTTATGTGTGAAGAGCCAAAATCAAACTTGCATTAATTCAAAAACGTTCAGAAATTACATAAAAAACTAGTTTTTTTTAACTGAAAGTAAAAAGCAACATTAAAACTTAAAACGAACAGAAATTACTCTGTATATGAAATGGGTTGTCCCCTCCGCAATCCCTCGCTCTTTACGCTAAAGTTTGACTATTTGCCACAATTCTGCTTTTAAAACAGTTAGAAGCTTTAGCGTAAAGAGCGAGGGATTGCGTAGGGGACAACCCATCACAAATACGGAGTAATTTCTGTTCGTTTTAAGTTTTAATGTTGCTCCTTACTTTCAGTTAAAAAAAACTAGTTTTTTTTATGTAATAATTATCTAAGGGTATATCTAAAATCCTTTTAGGTTTTGTACTTTAAGGCTGTAGTTTTCCTTAAAGAACTTCCTTTTTCCCAAATATTTTCTGAAACTTATTTTTTCTGTTTATAATTAAAATCCTTTTACTTCTGGTTAACATTGGGAAAATTTGAAAGTTTTATTTCAGTTTTTCTGCCTTAATATCAAAATGATGGATTGCAATAAAAGTTTTGATATAAATTGATTATTCAGTCAAAGTTTTTCGATCAATATTAGTTTAGCGTAATGGAATTTATTAAAAGCCTTAGCAATAAAATTATGGGTGCTTAGAAAAGAGTATCATTAGTAATCTAAACTGAAAATCTGTGTAATTTTTAGTCCTTTACATGGCTGAAGGCATCCTAATCCCCATCCTGTTGACATCCGTAAATATATGCTTAATTTAATCTACTATTTCATGAAAAGAAACTTTATATTATATTCTGTGATTGAAAAGAAATTTTGAACTAAAAAAACTTTCATTTATTGAAAATAAATCTGTTTCATTATCTAAAAAAGACGTAACAAATCCATTCAACTAGAATCCCTTAAGGTTTTTTTTTTCCAGAAGCAACCCAGATTCCATTAGGGTTCCCTTATCCCAGAAGCTATATTTGGGATGAATAGAAATCCTGAAACTTTAAAGCAGAATAGCTTGAAAAAAAAATTTCAGTTTTCTGCGCTAAAAATGTACTAAAATTTCAAAAATTCATTATTCTCGGCAAGTTCTCTATGGTCTGGTCTACTTACAATGAAATTATCATATCGATTGGAGAAAAATAATGTTTGGTACATATTTATGGCTTCAAGAATCGATTCTGGCCACTCTAGTTTTAAGTATAGTTTTTTTCGTTTAGGTTTAATTATTTAGTATACATGTCTAAGAAAATGGTAGCTGATCGGAGGAAAACAAATTTGACTAATTTTGGGCATTACGATTCGATACAATAAGTTTATCGAATAGCTTTGATGTTCATTGTCATTAGGAAATATTTTTTTTGTCTTTGATGTTTTTTTGTTTTTATCTCAATGCCATGTGAGCCTAAGCAACCCGGGGAAAAAACCGGGTTTCAGCTGTCAGATATGAATAGAGCATGTCTTCAAAATATTGTTTTCAGTAAGGTTTAACTGACCCTGTCTACATGCCTCTTAAACTACAAACCTATCAGAGACTTACAAAATTCTGGCCACTTTTGGGGTATCACAAACCATTGCCTTACCTTAGACCTTAGATCCTCCTGTGCCACCAGAGGCACCCAGGGCATCCACGAAGAGCCGCCAGTCATCCCGCATGTGCGCCGCTGCCCAAACATCTTTCCACTGGGGCTGGATCGTCGTGTGGATGTTAAACAAATCCCGTTGGTAGGTGCGACGCAGCGTGTTCCTGGGTCGACCTCTCCTGGGAGTTCCCTGGGGTTGCCACTCTAGGATCTGCCTAGGGATCCTGTCTTCCTTCATACGGATCACGTGCCCAAGGTAACGCCATCTACGTTGCCGGATGACGTCTGTGACCCTGGGCTGGCCTGAGATAGAGCGGACTATCTGGTTTGTGACTTAATCCCTCCAGTCGATGTTCAGGATCCTCCGAAGGCAATTGTTTTCGAAGGCTATGATCCGTCTTTCTTGTTGCTGATTCAACTTCCAGCACTCACTGATGTAGAGAAGTCCAGAAAGGATGTTGCTGTTAAATAGCCTCAATTTCAGCTTCAGGGAATACTTTTTTGATCGCCATACTGGCTTTAGTAGGTTAAAAGCTCCTGTGGCTTGCCCAATCCTCTGCTGCACTTCTCGCTCACTTGATCCTGAATTCTCCACAGTATTGCCGAGGTACCTGAACTCCACGACCTGCTCGATGGTTGAACCTCTGCATTTCATGTCCAGAGGGGAATCTGTTGTTGCCATACTCTTTGTCTTCTCCGTGTTGATCTTGAGTCCAAGTCGGCTAGCATTTTCACGGATAGTATTAAGAAGATCCTGGATTTTGGCCTTGTTCCTCTCCATCAAGGCAATATCGTCAGCAAAATCCAGGTTGGCTAGCTTTTTGGCTTCTCCAATTTGGATGCCAAATCCTGTACAATCATGAAGTACGTAATCAATAACGAGGACAAAGAGTAACGGAGAAAGGACACAACCCTGTTTTACGCCGGACATGATACGGAAATATATAGTGTTCCCATCTTGGGCTCGAACACAACATTCTGTGTTTTCATACAATGCAACAATTAGAGACACTATTTTTCGGGGATTCCATAGTACCGCAGTATTTTCCAAAGCGAGTCTCGGTCGATGGAGTCGAACGCTTTTTCGAAGTTCACGAAAATCAGGTACATTTTTGTCTCCATTCATTGGACTCCTCGATCATCATTCGTAGCACATAGATGAGGTCAGTGCAGGAAGGGGACGGCCGGAAGCCATGCTGTTCCTCACGCAAGTGACTATCAAGGGCTGTCTGAATGCGCCGGAGAATAATCTGTGCGAAGAGTTTACCCGGAGTCGAAATGAGACTAATGCCCCTCCAGTTGTCACATTTTGTAGCGTCACCTTTCTTAAAAAGTTTGATGAGCGTACTTTTTGTCCAATCATCAGGTACTTTCTCAGACTTCCAAATGCTAGCAAAGAGTGTCAGCCACACAGTCATACATATGCTAAGTGATGCTTTTATCATCTCAACTGATATCCTGTCTGTACCTGCAGCTCTACCATTTTTCAGCTTGCAGGCTGCTTGACTGATTTCTAGATCAGACGGTTCTTCGGTGCTGATTTGGAGGTTCAAACAGGGGGTTACGGGGATGTCAGGCGGATCCAGAGGGTGGGGTCTGTTCAGAACCTTTTCGAAATGCGAGGCCCATACTTCGGCGATTTCCGATGGGTCTGTAACAGTTTTGCCACTCGCATCCTTGACTGGTCCGTTTACGTTTCGGCTTTTCCCCACGATTTCGTTAGTAATCTTGTATACGGCTCTGGAGTCACCTCGTTTTGCCGCTTCCTCCGCCATGGCAGCTTTTTCCTCCAGAAGGTTGCGCTTGCCCCCCCTTGCACTTCTTTTGACTAGTTTATCCAGATCTATGTACAGTTGATTCTTTAGGACTGTGTCGTTGTATTCACCACCATTAAGAAGCTGCTGTTTTAGGTTGCGTCGGTCACCAATCAGGTTCCATGTCCTCTCGGATAGCCATTGGTCTTTGGGCCTCTTGACATACCCAACCGTAGCAGCAGCCGTTTGGCTGTAAACCTCCTTGATGGTGTTCCAGGTCGACTCCAGGCTGGCGTCAGTGTCATCATCTAGGGCGAGGGCTTTGAACATGTTAGAGAGTGTAAGGGCAAACACAGTTCGTATTACCGGAGTGGAAAGCTTTGCGGAGTCGAAGGCGGGGTTTGTCTTGGGACTGGTCTTCGGTGCAGCCTTTAACTTCAATGATATCCTTGCTATCATTAGGGCGTGATCGGATGCCACGTCAGCTCCTCTAAAGGCTCTCACATCTTGTAGACTAGGCTTCCATTTTCTATTTATCAGAAGGTGGTCGATTTGGTTGTGCGTTCTCCCGTCTGGGGAGTTCCAGGAATATTTGTGGATTGTTTTGTGTGCAAACATAGTACCCCCAATTATTAGGTCATTTGTCAGTGCAAAGTCCACTAGTAGCGTTCCGTTCTCGTTTATTTCGCCGAGTCCTTCGCTTCCCAGGACCTCTGGGCAGTAAGACTTATCATTCCCCACTTTGGCGTTGAAGTCACCGGCGAAGCAGATTAAGTCATGACTAGGAATGTCTTTTGCCACAGCTTGAAGGGTGTTGTAAAAGCTGTCCTTCGTCACGTCATCTGCGTCGTTAGTCGGTGCATAGCTCGCTACTAGGGTTAGTTTTGCGTTGTTACCAGTGAATCGGGCTGTGATGATCCTTTCGTTAATGGGGGTCCATTTCGTCAGCGCTTTTGAGGCTGGTTTGGAGAGGATTATGGCTACACCTGCTTCTTGATTTTTCTCAAGGCCACTGTGCAGGATAGTATACCCCATATTCAGGTTCTGTCTTCCTGCTCCAGTCCAACGGACCTCAGAGAGGGCTAGAATATCCAAGCCATAATTATCCATTTCTTTCAGAACCTGTTCAGTTTTTGATAGTTGGGTCATGGTTCTTACATTCCAGAAACCGAGTTTAATAGGACAATTGGGTTTCAAAAGCGTGTCCGGGGGCGGTCCAAGGTCGTCGTCGTAGGGGTGTCCGGGGATGGTCCATCGTCGGTATCACGTTGGGCAATCATATCACACAAATTGGGAAAAAAACTTTGGCTCACTTTGGATGTTTCTGTAGCATAACTTTTTTCTAGGGGCAGGCTGCTAGGCCACCGCCAAACCCTCCTCCTTTATTCAGGCTTGGGACTGGCTGTAACTTCTTACAGGCAGCGAAAATTAATTTCAAATATATATCTTCTATGCAGGGTCCATCTATCCAAGAAACTTATGAGCATCCTTTTAAAGCTAATTGGAGAGAAAAAATTTAAGGCTCAATATCTGTGCATCCCAAATCTTTTAGTATTTTGGTACGGAATAATCAAAGGAATTCAAAGTAGGGTAACTGGGTTGAATAAGAGGTATCAAGGATCTTAGATTATCGGAATAAGAGCTTTGAGCCTACTTCTGAGTGAAACAGTTATTTAAAAAAAAATAGTTTTCTGCAAGCAAAAGTTTCTTTTACCCACTAGCTTAGGGATATAAGTTTTAAACTTTCAAGAATGACCATTGGTCATTTTTCGTACGAACGAAAAGGAGACAAAATAATTTGCACCATTATCGCTTTCTCCGGTCATGAAGTTTTGAGGCCTCATATCCTCCGAAAGTCTTAGCTCGATTGTTCTAGCAGTTTCTAGGATATTAAACATACGTTATTTTGATAGTCTCGGTGAATGTGCTTTCTTTTGATTTACTTCACTACTTCACCGTATGTAGATTTGGCGTTTAACTTGGGCCATTAATACTATGTTTCTTTGGTAGATTGGAAATAAAATTCCCTTGCTCCACATCTACTCCCACTAAAAAAGCAAGAAAGCCCCTTGTATTCTTCCTCTGTGACACTACAAAAGTTTTAGCTCAAGGCTCATCTATCTTTCCCAAGATGTCCCATATATGTCATTTTGATGGCCCACATACATAGTTTATTTTTATATACATTCGACCCTTCTGGAGTCAAAATTTGAGATTCACATGGTATCCTAATATTCTTCACAAATTTCTAATCAATCCACCAAGATTTGAGGTTTACACAACCGCTAAACATTCTATGATATTTTTTAGCTTTATCTCTACAGTTTTCCCCAGGATATTATATTTACACTGTTTTTTTTTCACCTCGCAAAACATAACGTCTTTTGATTTACCTTGTCTGATTTACCCATTGAATATCACAGTGAAAAAACGTTTAGGTGGATTGAGAAAATGCATTTTTACTGCAAAAAATATTTGATGGATGAGAGACAAAAATAGTTTAGATGCCTTCAATCTTATGTTTTGGGGAAGGGGGGAAGCCTACCTCCCTCCCAAAAAGTTTTGAAATCTCTTGGCTCCGGCCTCTTGTCTCGTTCTCCCCAACAGTGCTTGAAAGTTTCAACCTCATCCCCCAGACCGCTGCCAATATAATGTCGATATGCTATTTCGATGACCTGGATACACATAGAGTTTTTTATCAACTTCTTTCCCTCCCCAGGTTGAAATTTGAAATATACTTTGCCCTTCCCTTTATATATACACTGCCTGGAAGTTTCATCTGAATCCCCAAAGCTACTCACGAGACGTTGCAGATAGTTTGAAAATTCGGGTGCACCTAGAGCCTTTTGATTTCTCGTATCTACCCGTGTCGACTACCAATAATGTTTCCAGATAATGCTCTTATTAGACTCTTAGAATCTTGGCCCTAGCGAACGTTCTCTAACAGTGCTGTGAACAATGGTAAAATTACTTATTTAGGGTCAATGCCCCCCCCCCCTAGAGCAGTGGAGTTGTTTTGACGCCAGAGGCATGCTAATTGAACCTTTCAACGTTTCAGAACAAAATAACTATATCATGAATTGGATCTAATTTGACTAGATTTACGTGTAGGCCGAGCAGCCAATACAAGTATGGAAGGTTGACTGATTCCCCTCAAACCACTTTTGACCCTATAATAGAGCAATTTCCAATCAAATAATTTCTGGACGTTTTTTAATTAATGCATTTTTTTTTATCTTGGCTCTCCACGCATAAATAATTAAAACAAAATTTGCATTTTTTTGGGGGGGGGGGCTAAATGGCTTTTTCATAGCTTTAATCGTAAGATTTTGAAAAAAAGGAGCGAGAGAGGAGGTCTAGTTGCCCTCCGATTTTTTGATTACTTAAAAAGGCAACTATAACTTTTAATTTTTTACGAACGTTTTCATAAGTAAAAAATATACATAACTTACGAATTAACTTACTTAGCGAACTTCTATATTCGTATGCTTTTATTGCGTATATGAGGGGGCTCACCCCTCGTCGATACCTCGCTCTTTACACTAAAGCTTAAATTTTGTCCCAATTCCTTAAGAATTACCCCTGAATCACAAAGGCCGTAGAATAAATAGTTGAAATTACTAAAAATACTTTAGCGTAAAGAGCGAGGTATTACGAGGAGGTAAACCCCTCATATGCGTAATAATTTCTTTTCGTTTTAAGTTTTAATGCTGCTCCTCACTTTCAGTAGAAAAAAATTTTTATATTTATTTTTTCATTGTTTTTATTTTAAATAATGCTTGAAAATCCTGCGTCCCCTCCATTGAAAGTCTCCTCCCCAATAAAACGTTCCTCCATTGAAAGATCCTCCCACGTAACCACCCTTCAACTCTCCCCCCAAACCAAAAAAATCTCCCAGAAAACGTCTTTACACTTCTCAGTAACCATTACTATATGTAAACACAGGTCAAAGTTTGTAACTTGCAGCCCCTCCCATGGCGACTGTGGGGGAGTAAGTCGTCCCCAACGACATAGTTATTAGGTTATTCGACTATGGTGAATAAAATGGCTATCTCAGAATTTTGATTCGGTGACTTTGGGGGAAAAATGAGCGTGGGAGGGGGGCCTAGGTGCCCTCCAATTTTTTTGGTCACTTAAAAAGGGCACTAGAACTTATAATTTCCGTTAGAATGAGCCCTTTTGCGACATTCTAGGACCACTGAGTCGATACGATGACCCATGGGAAAAAAAACAAAAAAAAAACAAAAAAAAAAAACAAATAAACACGCATCCGTGATTTGTCTTCCGGCAAAAAATGCTAAATTCCACATTTTTGTAGATAGGGGCTTGAAACTTCTACAGTAAGGTTCTCTGATACGCTGAATCTGATGGTGTGATTTTCGTTAAGATCGTATGACGTTTATGGGGTATTTCTCCCTATTTTATAAAAAGGGGCAAATCTTCTCAGGGTCGTAACTTTTGATGGGTAAGACTAATTTTGATGAAAATTATATATTTAAAATCAGCATTAAAATGTGATTCTTTTGATGTAACTATTGGCATAAAAATTCCATTTTTTAGAGTTTTGGTTACTATTGAGCCGGGTCGCTCCTTACTACAGTTCGTTACCACGAACTGTTTGATACTGCTTAAATTTAACGTCATTTTAATTAACTACGCCATAAAAACATGACAAAGTACAATCTTTGAAAGTAATTAGTATCCATTAGCGCCTGCTGTACAAACGATGCCAGGAATAAGAGGGCGTGCTAAGGAAAGCATTTTTGCGTATCTTTATGATTTACAATACTTCCGCTGCGACCTAACCTTCCATTAGTGTTATCCTGTTTAAAGCAAAGTTGAAACCATAAAAAAATGACATTTTAAATTATTTATTTGCTGGTCTCCAATGAATAGAAATGCATGATTTTTAAGACTTATATCGAAAAATTGCTTAACTATATGAGAATAAGTGAATAGGTTTAAGCATTAGTATATCATATGATACTATAGCCTAACTTCAAAATGATCATAACATTGTTTTAAGTCATTAAAATTTATTCTGCTTTTTTGTTTGAATTATGTACACTTTATTTTGAATAGCGATATAATAGTAACTTTTGCATGAGAAAGTTTTATTCCAATTTCTTTCAGGACAGTAGCAAGGCTGAAATCTTTCACTTAAGGAGATACAAACAATCATCAATGTGTCTTAATCTAAACAACAATACTAATAACAATAGCAGTCAAAAGGAGTGGCGCGTGCTAATAGCAGGTCAACAGTAACTTTAAGAAAAGAGTAAGTTTTAATAAAAATATTTAAATCACAAGAACTGGCTTTTTATGGCAATTCCAAATATATAAAATTAGTTAAATTTAAAGTTACCCAGAAAATTTACAAGCTTGAGAAAATGAAAATGATTATCCAAACAGGAGGAAAACATGCCCATAACGGTGAGCAATCTTGGTGGTAATTACACTATAAAATGCGGCACATCAGAGAGCCATATTGCAATGATTATAAACCCTTGCCTACAGGAAATTGATTTTCTTTTCTCGAGAAGGAATACCTGCACGTGTCTTCATTTCTTCGAATGTTTTTTCTCTCTAGATTTTCATCTTGAAAATCTGGGAATTGATGAGCCTATGACTCATTCTAGAATTTCAATCCTCTGTCCTAATCAATATTTGGAGGAGTACACTTTTTTCAGGAGTATTATCAGAACTCTAAAAAGGGAGTTTCAATTACAATTCATACAAAAACAAAATCTACCATTTAAGCTGATTTCATATTCAGTATAAATGATATATTCTGCAAATGACAGATATACAAAATATATCAAATTTTAAGGTTGTTTTCTTCCTCAACAGTTATTAGTTCAGCAAGATTTGTATAACTTTAGATATAAGAGTACGGCTTCTGCCGTCTAAACCTTCTAAAGTCAAAGCATCATTTACGCTTTACTGAAAGCAAGTTGTATTTTGGGCAGTGTTTTTAATAATCATAACGTCAGGAACAACATAAAAATAAGAAAGGATCAGAGTGTGTTTTGATTTAGCTCAACATCCCCCTAAACATTCCCAGAAAGTTTTACCTTTAGCCTCAGTAGTAGTATTCGTAGTAATTGTAGTAATAGTAGCGGAAGTAGCAGCAGTAGTAGAAGTAACAGCATGCAAGAAATACTTTTTGGTTAGTTCAACATCCTTCTCAACAACCCCTGAAAGTTTCAACTCAATACTCTGAGATTTTCCTGAGAAATTGCCCGTTCATTCTTTTGTTAACCTAAATACACACGATTTGTTTTGATTTAGCTCGTTATACCTCCAAATATCCCCTGAAAATCTCATCTTTATACCCTTGGCTTCAGTAGGAGTACTAGCCGGAGCAGTCGTAATAGTGGCAAAGGTGGTAACTACGATATAGTGCCTTTAATTTATAGCTGAATATCTCCCTCAACCTGCCTTGAAATCCTCAACTTAATACTCTGAGCCGTTCCTAAGATATTGCTTCTATGGCCTTTTGAAAACCTGCATTCATATAATATGTTTTGATTTAGTTGGAACTCCTTCTAAACTTTGCCTAAAAGTATCATTAAAATTTTATTAGCCACACTAGTTGGATTAATCGTCGCAGTAGCAGTAATGTACACTTAGCACCTTTTGTTAAGTTCAAAGTTTTCTTCAGCATACCCTGAAAGTTTCAACTTAATAATCTAAGCCGTTACTGAGATATTACAGGTACATCTTTTAGACAATCCGCTTGCTCATTGTGTGCTTTGATTTGGTTCAGCATCCCCCTAAGCATCCCTGAAAGGTTCACATAAATATCTTTACCTTCAATAATAGCAATGGTCGACGCAGTAGAAGCAGCAAAATTTGCAGTAGTATGCACTTTTTTTATATCCCCCTGGGCACATACTGAAACACTCAACTTATTTTCGTTGTCACTTACTAGGACTTGGCTAATACACACTTTTGTTAACAGTAGTGTAGCCATAAAGCTTCCTAACAGACCCATAGGTGCTACTCTTTTCTTCTTTAATTGTTTAACGGCAGAGGTATTTCTTCCAGTTGCCACAGTAGCTTCTCAAGTCTCCATGAACGTACAGTCCTGATAGAGGGTGTAATTTTCTTCAAACTGGTCTTAGTAGTCCCTTAAAGCCATGAGGCTTTCTACGGCCAAAATAGGGCCACTGTTCAGCGACCAGCATAGGGGGTATCCTTCTCATCAAAATTAATCATAGAAAGACCCACAAATACATAGAGTTTCTATATGATTATTTAAAATATTTGTCTAAGGAATTACAGGTCCGACGGTTTAAACATAAGGGAAATAGTTCAAATCAATATGTTGATTATCGATGAGTGATCGAATCCCTCATCCTATGGCTTCCATTTAGTCCAGAAGGTGCATACCTTTTGCTAAAGAAACTCAAAGTCGTTGTTAAATGCATTAGGGAATTTAGAATTACGAACGATCATTGCTCGTTTAGAGTTTACCTTTGCCAAGCCCTTGACAAAGTGCAATCATTTTGAAACCTACTAATATATCACCCCAGACGGTATTATTCTACTAGACTTGGCACGATAGACCCAAATTAAATAATCAATGTATTTAAGTCAGATTTAAACATATCCAAATACACAGCCTATTGCATATCCTCGGATTTCCTTGCTCATATTACAAGCGTTAGTAATATTATTGTCATGCATTCTACACTGTACATATCGAACAATTATTAAAGTCAATGGGAAATCTATTACTCATAACCAAAATGGAATGCATGATTTGCCGACCAAAAACTGTAGCTTTCATGAACTGTTGTATCTTGTTTTCCAATGTCATGGTAATACTCACAATAAATTTTGCAGCATTTACGTGGACAAACCTTGACTGAATGACTTCATTGTGGAAAATATACATTCTTACCTGCATAATATAGATTTCAGTGCCCTATGAATAAAGTGTTCTAATAATGTTTGTAAATTTCTTTATTAATAAAAATGTATGTTAAAAATAGCTTTTTTTATTTTCTTTAGATTCCTTTTTCTACATGTAGGTGGTCATCATATTCGGCAATAGCTAGTAGTGGTATATTATTTAGATTCACATTTTACTGATATTGTAGAGAAAATTCAGGAACAACGTTGTAGTCTATGATATTTTGTCCATTTACAATGTAAAATTCACTTGTATCAATTTGCTTATTCGAAGCAATGTCACGCACCAAATTCTCAAATGAAGAGTCACACTCCGTAACTGCCAAATAATACAGCTTATAATCATAATAGCCATTGTCATCACAACGATGACGTTGAAACCACACTCTCTTGTTGTTCTAACAATCGAAGCTTAGACCAGGCTCTTCCTCCCAAAACAGTTCAAAGCCACGGCGATACCAGTCTTTTAGAAGGAAACTAAAATCTCTTTTAGATTTTTTTTCCTTTCACAACAGTGCATATATTTCCCCACTGATAGCACTTATCATAGTGACAGTCTTTTATATAGTCTTTTACATAGTGACTTTCTTTTTGCTGCAATAATTTATTAGTGTTGTCATTTTTATTTATGTTTGTATTGTGGATAAAATAAAACTTACCTTCCTACCACATACTTTTTAATACAGGAATTCCGATCCTTAACTTGAACTGCATATCCTCTATGTAACCTACACGGATTGCATAATCTAAATTTTCATAATATTTATCATAATATTTCTCACAGGGTGACCAGCAGCCTAATGTATATAAGCATACAGGAGTTGTTTAGAACATTTTTCGCTGTTGACTCTCACATTGCTGATCAGAAACTGACTGGTCTCCAAGAAAGAATGTTCCTACATCAACTAGTCTACTGAATATGATGCTACTTGTTCCCTAGAGAAAGAGAGAGGGAAGCAAATAAAAGTCTAGGCAATTCTCAAAACACATTTACAATGTAAGTTTGTTCTGTTTTGATCAGCAAATCAATGAATTAATTGAATGCCTCTTGATCTCCGGCACGTAAGTCTCAGACAATAATCCAAGGCTGGAGGGTCCTAATTCAGAATATCATCGATCATACTTTTACTGTAGATTCTGTTTAGTGATGACAACCTTTGAAAATGATCATTTAGATTCAACAATTTTTCCAAAGTGTCAAGATTCCGTATGATCTTCTGTTCGTCCACTTCATTCATTCTAGTGACACACATTAGAAGCTAACTAACACTCTGAAATATTCTTTTACATCAAGAACTCTTTTAAGATGATCACCCATTATCTCCCTAGATGGGGGATGAGTGGACGAGCGATAACCATCTAAAATACCTAACAAGAAAAAACAATATCGATGTAGAAGCATTTTTATTTTTAAATTGTAACCATAAAATAATGTGTACATCTCACTCCTTTTTCACATGCTGATTCAAGTCATTGTCGTCAATATATTTCAAATTACGTTTAAAATATCTTGTAGCTTAGGCATATGTGCTATATTAACTTTTGCCGCAAAATATAATTGTTTCTCCAACTTGTATTTGCTCAATCATATCACATATCTTGCAAACATCTCATCTTATTCCAGGGTTAGCCCTTGCAATTTCTAGCGTAATATTGGGGGGTTCTTGCCGTAGTAGCACTACTGCCAAACCCGCCATCAGCTTCGAATTGTGTAAAACCACTCATTGTCAATTGTAAATTATATCTTTCAAATAAAGCTTGAAGAAAAATATAATCACACTGTTATCGCTCCGAAGTTTATTTCCTTACTATTATAAGATACATGTAAAATTATACCTTATGTTTACAAAGATTCCGCAATGAAAATCATTATATCGATCAAACCTATGAAACCGATCGGAACACATCAAAGCATAACAAAAGGATTTACATTAGCATACGACATTGCCATAGAGCTTAAAGGTCATCCCATCGACAATCAATATAACGTCCGGCTGTATTTTCTTAGTCACTTGTATTCATGGAGACATGAGGTCTTTTAAATCCCCTCAAACCTGTTCCAGTAATATTTGCCAGAAATGACCAATTGAGCCATGGAGCGACTGTAGTACCTATATCGGCTGTAGATAGGGGGTGTTTGGAAGTATAGAGGTCCCGCAGGAGGACGATCGTAAATGTTACGACTATAGGGAATAGATGGCAGCAGTAGGAGGTCCGTAATTCCTGTTGACCCATTACTACTTTCGGTTAGCCCTTCCTTAGATATTACAGAAATGTCCTTTTGACAATCTGTGGGCATATAGTGTTTTTTGATTTAGTTCAATTTTCCCTCTAAAGTTTGCTCAATTCGACGTTTACTGCAATTTCTTCAGATTAAAAGTAGTCACTACGGAAGCAGCAGCTGAAATAGCAGAAGTACTAATGATATAAGCAGTGGAAGTAGCAGGAGTTGTACTACTAGTAGCAGTAGTGTTCAACACTTCCCTCAATACTCTCTGAAATTTTCACCTGAAGCCACTTGGTTTTTTTGAACAATAAAGGTCAAATACCCTTTTTCCCAATAACAAATAATATAGATAAACAAAGTGCAAATTTCACAACTTACAGTTCTTGTCCTGAGGGCCGTGGGGGGGGGGGGGTTGACATCCCCATAGACATGGTTGTTGGACCTTAAAACTATGCTAAACAAAATGACTTGCTCAGGATATGGGTTGGATTTGTATTGGGAATTAATGGGCGTTAAGGCCTGGTTTCCCTTCAATTCCTTTTATCTTTTAAAAAAGGCATAAGAACTTTCAATTTTCGATCAAATCAGCTCTTTCCAAAGTTTCTAGGACAATTTTTTTTTATACGAAGCGCTTTGGTAAAAAAAATATAATTGTGCACACATCGCTCTTTACCTAGGCAGTGCTATTGCGCTACCTATGCTTGAAGGACTTAAAATTTGTCTACTTTAGTGATGTCGTAAAAAGCATATTTCTGTTAATACCACGAAGATACTCATTACTTAAAACAAAAAATCTCCTGCTGGACTCCTTAAAACAAAACAAAAACCTGGGGTAACGGTAAACCAACCAAAAATGTGGTTGCACGTCAACCTAACCGTGAAAATTGAAGTTAGGATGCTAATTATCCGTTAAAAGTTCAAACAAACAAACAGTGTCTACGATAGCTCTATACTTTTTATTTTTATCAAATTCTTAATCTTGTCTCTTATTGAAAGTAATGTATGCTTAAAAAATAAACAGCAAGATTTCTAAGGACGGCCGATGAATTGGCTTTGCAACTCCGTTTTAGTGTCAAGAAAGAAAGAACAGACTTTTAAGATGTATTAGGGAAATTACAAATGGTGGCACAATTTTTGAGTTTTGTAGGTGATGTTTGAGGAATCTCTAATCCTAAGGTAGAACTGGTGCTTCCCGGATATTACTATTACCGTCAACCTTACATGTTGGACATTTAAAAAATGCAGAATTATCACAACAATTGATCGTTTACGCTTGTCAGGAATGATGAAAACACGAGAGTGGAAATACAGCTGAAATATTCACTTTATTCCCATAAATTTAAGATCCAAAAGGGTAGCTAATTTTTATATTTCAACTTTTTTTCTCCGTCTTAAATTTTGTCGATTTGTTTAGTTTTTTGCTGGGTTGAAAAATTTGTGTGAAACTGGCATGTGGTTAATATTCCAGAAATAGGAAAAACGTCATAACGTTTCACGAGACACGTGATTTGAGGTAAAAACTCATATGTTGCCCTTGAGCAAATCTCTAGCTTATAGCTATTAGGTAGATAGGTAAACCTTGATATATAATTCTATATGAGGTCAATTAATCTTCATTCGAAATCCCCATTCTCCTCTGAAAGATATATAAGCTCCCCCTTGAGGTCAATAACGCTTACTTTGGGAACATTTGATTTCTCAGATTGAATTTATCCAAGTAAAGAGAACAACACTGCATATAGGGAACTAAGTTCTACAGTTCATAGGATGGGCTGGAATGGCCACTGGATAGTAAAGGGCAACAGAAAACAAGCAAATATATATATATATATTTATATAATACGTCCCGACCGACATATTGGCCAGCCCATATTATCGGGCCCATATGGGGGTCAGTGTCATTTTCGGATATTGGGATCAATATCGGATACCAGCCTTTTTTTTTGTGCGCAACCTATCCTGAAGATGGCGCCAGATTCCCTCAAATATATTTTGCCTGTCCAGTCCTTAGGGGCAGAACACCTGGAAAGTCTGACCATGGTGGAGAAAGCAGCAGAAGTGAAGCAAATGGAGTCAAGGCATATTTGCTGTCATTAATTGTCAATGCATACCTGGTGCTGGAATGTTCAAAATATGGTGAGTTCAAGAACGCACAACTTCTACCAAAACAACTAAAAAGAATACAATATACCGTATATTTTCTGTTTAATGAATGTTCACTTGTGTGGGTAAAAGATCCAAGATTTAATCCGTTAAAACTATGATTTCCTGTCAGGGGCGCAGCTAAGGGGGGAGGGGTGTCGTAAGGTGGGAGGGAAGGCGGAGTTCCATGGTTTTGGCGTCACGTGCCTATACCTATACTCCCCTACTTATATTGCAAATTAAGCTTATGTGTCCGTATTTGTCAGCATAGTGGACGATTTTGTCGATACACTCTTTAAATCCCTTCTCCAAACAGAGTCAGATCCAGCATCTTCTTTAGGGGGGGGGGCATAATAGGTTCCTCGGAAAAACATGAAAACAAAGAAATGCCTAAAATTTAAAGGGAACCTTGGCAACTATGCGTCGTAAGTATGTAGTGGAAATGGTCGTAAATCTAATCCAAAACCTTGAGAGGGTTAAAGTTCTAATAAATCTGTTGAAATTGAAATGGTATAAATTTATTGATGCAAAAATAGTAAGTTATAGAAACCATCCCGCCATGAAAAAAAGCTGTTCACCGTCTATAAAAAAATGATATATAATATTTTCTGCATAATTTTTGTCTTTACAGTTCTGACCACTATTAAATAAAAAAAATAAGTTTTTTCAACTGAAAGTAAGGAGCGACATTAAAACTTAAAACGAACAGAAATTAATTCGTATATGATAGGGCTGCTTCCTCATCAACACCCCGCTCTTTACGCTAAAGTTTTACTCTTTCTCTTAATTCTATTTTTAAAACAGTAAGAAACTTTAGCGTAATGAGCGGGGTGTTGATGAAACGATGAAATTTCTGTTCGTTTTAAGTTTTAATGTCGCTCCTTACTTTCAGTTGAAAAAACTAGTTTTTTTATATTTAATTTCTGAACGTTTTTGAATCAATGCATGTTTTTTTTTTGGCTAAATGGCTTTCTCATAATTTTGATCGAATGATTTTGAGAAAAAAAGAGCGGGGGAGGAAGCCTAGTTGCCCTCCAATATTTTGGTTAATTAAAAAGGCAACTAGAACTTTTAATTTTTTACGAATCTTTTTATTAGTAAAAGATATACGTAACTTATAAATTAGCTTACGTAAAGAAATTTTATTCTCATGTTTTTATTACATATATGAGAGGGTTCGCTTCCTCGTCAGTACCTTTCTCTTTACACTAAATCTTAAATTTTGTCCCAATTCGTTAAGAATGACCCCTGAATCACAAAAGCCGTAGAATAAATAGTTGACATTACTAAAAAAAACTTTAGCGTAAAGAGCGAGGTATTAGGAGGGGGTGAGCCCCTCATATGGGTAATGATTTCTGTTCGTTTTAAGTTTTAATGTCGCTCCTTACTTTCAGTTGAAAAAACTAGTTTTTTTATATTTAATTTCTGAACGTTTTTGAATCAATGCATGTTTTTTTTTTGGCTAAATGGCTTTCTCATAATTTTGATCGAATGATTTTGAGAAAAAAAGAGCGGGGGAGGAAGCCTAGTTGCCCTCCAATATTTTGGTTAATTAAAAAGGCAACTAGAACTTTTAATTTTTTACGAATCTTTTTATTAGTAAAAGATATACGTAACTTATAAATTAGCTTACGTAAAGAAATTTTATTCTCATGTTTTTATTACATATATGAGAGGGTTCGCTTCCTCGTCAGTACCTTTCTCTTTACACTAAATCTTAAATTTTGTCCCAATTCGTTAAGAATGACCCCTGAATCACAAAAGCCGTAGAATAAATAGTTGACATTACTAAAAAAAACTTTAGCGTAAAGAGCGAGGTATTAGGAGGGGGTGAGCCCCTCATATGGGTAATGATTTCTGTTCGTTTTAAGTTTTAATGCTGCTCCTTACTTCCAGCTGAAAAAAAATTTCATATTTATTTTTTCATTGTTTTTTTTTTAGTAATGCTAGTAAATCTTGCGCTCCCTTCATGGAAATTTTCTTCCCCCATGACAAATTCCTCGATGTAAAGCTCCCCCAGCATATCTCCCTCTTCTCAAAACCTCCTCCAACCAAAATATCCTCCTGAAAACGCCTGTACACTTCCCAATAACCATTACTATATGTAAGTACTGGTCAAAGTTTGTAACTTGTAGCCCCTCCCACGGGGACTGTGGGGGAGTAAGTCGTCCCCAAAGACATAGTTATAAGGTTTTTCGACTACGCTGAATAAAATGGCAATCTCAGAATTTTGATCCGTTGACTTTGGAAAAATAATTAGCGTGGGAGGGGGCCTAGGTGCCCTCCAATTTTTTGGTCACTTAAAAAGAGCACTAAAACTTTTCATTTCCGTTGGAATGAGCTCTATTGCAATATTCTAGGACAACTGGGTCAATACGATCACCCCTGGAAAAAAAACAAAAAAACAAAAGAACAAACAAATAAACACAAACAAAAACATACAAAATCCCATAATTTTTGTAGATAGGAGCTTGAAACTTCTACAGTAAGGTTCTCTGATACGCTGAATTCTGATGGTGAATCGTTAAGATTCTATGACTTTTAGGGGGTGTTTCCCCCTGTTTTCTAGAATAACTCAAATTTTCTCAGGCTCGTAACTTTTGATGGGTATAACTAAACTTAATTAAACTTATATATTTAAAATCAGAATTGAAATGCAATTCTTTTGATGTAGCTGTTGGTATCAAAATTCCATTTTTTAGAGTTTCGGTTACTATTGAGCCGGGTCGCTCCTTACTACAGTTGGTTACCACAAACTGTTTGATAGTGAGTGAGTTAATCTTTTTATTGTCAAAAAAAAAATTATCTTGAACAATTTTTTATCGTCATGAACTCTTTGTGATTATTTGTATAGGTCAAGCCACCTAGCATATCGCCTAACTTTGTGGCATCGCTTAGTAACTATGGTAGTAATGGAGATTAGGGAATGATGACAAAGATACAACTTGTATATTCGTAAAAGATGTATTAACCGTTAAATACTAGTTCTTTTAAGAATGTAACAAGAAAAACAAGAATTTTTTTTGTTATAATGTAACCGATATAAATGCATAGAAAACATTTAAAACGAGGCTTTTAAGTATAGGCAATAAAGTATTAACTAATCACTGTTTCTTTTGAAAATAGTGTTTTAACAAACAGTGTCAACTTTGGCGAAATCTCAAAAATTTACTAATCAAAATTCTACGTTTCATACCAATATAGCTATTCTTACCATGTTTTAAAGTTCGATATATTTCGCTTAAATTACAGAATTCACAAAAAAGTCGATTTCTCAATTTCACTCCCACCATATCTAGTTATTACACGGTCGTTTTCTACCTTAATATTTAGGTGAATGTTTATGATGGCTAGTCCTGTCAGTTTAGAGTCATCTCAGTTTAGAGGTCTTCGTTAGTAGTTCCTCTTCTATTCATCCAAAAATAATAATCGTGGAAGTATGATTGGATGGAATGTATCAAAGCAAGTATAAAAATCCTCAGCCGTATATAAAACAGTTTATGCAATTTTATGGACAAATATATACAACCCCTATACAAGAACATAACTATATTTTGTGATTGGTTGATATTGAGAAGCCGAGAAATTCTGTAGTAATATTTTAGCTGCATTCCACTTCCGTGGTTAACTCGAGTTGTATGAATATCCAATTGTTATTGTCATTTTATTAGTAAACGTTTGGAAAAAAAATCGATGCCATTCTTTTTATTCAAAATCAGGATTCAGAGACCGATCTATACCAGCTAGATAAAAAAATAAACACATAGTTATTTGCCTTCTTTTATAAACCATTTTTCGAAAATTTGTTTTTCTTAAATGATTACTCCGACCTTGGAAGGAGTATTTCGACTCATATGCTTAGTCTTAAGAATATACTTATACGAACTTTTACTAAAGTTTTAAGGAGTTTGGCCTTTATTTTAATTTTTTAGGATGAGCAGAGGAGGTGATATTTCATATAATACAAGGCTTTAATTAGATGAAAATAGGCAGTAAAGTGGCCACCACTTCTTCATCAAAATCCAAAACTTAAATTTTTTTGCACTTCTCATTCATTTACTTTCCATTATATAAATCCCCTAAAAAACAACATTGTTGAAAAAAACCACCCTGCTTTGTAAAAAAAAAAAAAAAACCAAAAACCCGAAACAGACAGCCAAAAAAGTAAGAATATCAATTTCTTCCCGTCAGTGTCATAGCAAGGCTGGAAAAAAAATTGACAGTAAAATGAAGTGGATATTTTGCTTTTCAGTCCTGTTGTGACTACACAATCCTGAAGTATCCTTTCGACAGCCTACATTGTTAATGCGAAATGAAGATTTTTGCCTCCCCTTTGGCTTTTGTGGTAATACGGACAGATTCCCTTGATAAACCTAAATTTAAATAAGTAATTTTTGGCGGTATGCGATATTAGTAAAATCTAACAGAGACCGCACAAAGTGACAAAAAATTACTTCAAACTTGTTTGCAAATAGAAACAGTCTTAATAATTAGAAACCTATTAAAACCTCAACTACTAAAAATAATTTACAAAAGAAAATAACTTTCATCCCAACCCAAACCAGAGCAAACAGTTCCAACCACAAATCCATTGCCTCTTTAGGGGGCGTGCGCCCCCACGCACCCCCTGGATCCGCCACTGCCTCCGAACTTAAAACCCTAACTGCATCCCTGTTCCCAGCGTGCCTAGCATCGACTCGTTAGTAAGAGACCATATCATATGAATATAAAGTTTTCACATTAATATGTGAATGATTAAAATAAGAACACCCGCTATTGAAATTTGGGTTTCAATTGATCAATTTCAATAATCATCTTGCACTTCTTTCTATCAGTTTTTCATGTATTTGTGTTTATGTAGCTTAACCGGCTTAAAATAATTTTACTGTGTCTAAACACCATATCATCTAAGAATTGTCTTGCTTTGATTTAATTTTTTTTTGTCACCTGCAAAATATCCGTCATTTCGTATACACACTTATACGTAAACGTTAAAGTAGATATTTTATTTAGAAGGATCAACAATTTTTTTCATGTTGATTCTATATATTTTTTTTATATATGGTGTTGGAAATTATTTTGACTTCTACCAAAGAGAAATAAAAGTACGCTTCAAAAGGCTGGCTTCTACATTTACATGTAGGGTTTTGCTGGTCTTAGGCAGGTCTTACAGAATCTTCTGGGAGGAGGACTCTTCAAGAAAAATGCCCTTATCTTGTATACTAACAAGTATTAAAGCTCAAACATAACATCTAAGTATTTAAAACCTAGTAAGCTAAACCCCACTTTTCTTAGCAATTTGGCCCCACATCATTGGATGCAAAGGGAAACTGCTTATGGCCACAGTGTGAGTGGTGAGGGAGAACAAACCAAAACAAAACCTCCACTGTTGGTTGAAAACTGCTGAAAATATTCATTGGTGCCGTAAAGCTTGCTAAACTTTTCGGTAGCTACATCAGCAGCACTGTCCATGTGAAGTCATCTTCTTCACAAGTGTATTCAACAAAAAGACTGGACATCTTAAACAAAGCACTGAACGTTTTAGCATCATATTTTTACAGACTTCTAAAAGTAACATTGTAGGTTACGATCAATAAGTCTACATAATGTAATTAGATTATTAGAGAAAAATCTACATATTGAGTTTGAATGAATATATTTGAGAAGGATTTAAGTAGAATTAAGGAATTCACGGTATGAGTAAGGAATTCATTGGACTAGGGTGGAGAGGGAAGGTGCTCACTGGTGTTGGCATCAGGCATCTTAGTTCTACAACAAGTTGTTGGTAGTAGTAATAGTAGTATTTGATAATTAGCCTTACTGGAATAAATCTTTGGTTATGATCCAAATTTAAAAATAAATACTAAAAAATAAAACTAAATGTAGGCCAAACCAAAAAGCGCCTTAGGTTATTAAAAAAATTGAGATAAACAAAGCAGAACAGGATAAGATAGTTCCTGTACAGTAAAAATTTATACTAAGGAAAACACCGTGCCTCAAACTAAAAATTTGAACTTACTATACTGAATACCTTAAGAATATTTGAATCCTAATGTTCAAATAAATAAAAGCTGATCTGTCTACAAGAGTGCTAAAGGAGCAAGGAGACAAATAAATTTACACGGAAAAAAAAAAAAAAAACTGACTTCAGCTAATGATGCAATATGGTTCATACACCCTATCGTATTGGTTTACACGTGGTCGCCCATTCATAAAACCGCAAAAGACCATCAAGCTCCAAAATATTTAACTGTCTCTTCAGTTCTTTATATACTGGTCAGCTTGTCATGAGTTGTTATATTGGCTTTTATGTTGGGGCAAAATGAAAGGATGCACCTGTAATCAAGTCGCATAAAAACGTAAATTTTAAACTTCTATAGGTTATTTTGACAATATTTGAGTTGCTATTTTCCCCTTTGAGAGAAACTTTGCAAATTTCGAGAAACAAAATTGGTTCAGATTATGATAGATTATGACTTATAATTTGGTTATGATTTTACCCATTAGCTCTATTGTTAAAATTGCAAGTTTTCCAATATACTGATGAAATAATTAAGAGAGGTAGGGTAGCCATGTCAGCTATATTTAGAAACCCGACGATAATGGGGATCAAAAACCTAAAAATGCATAAAAGAATATTTAACACAAAAATTTTACCCGTGATAGAATATGGAGCAGAGATATGGGGTGGAGAAACGGTGCAGCACCTGGAGTCCCTTCAGCTCCAGTATTATAAAAGAGTGTTTGGTCTACATCAGACAACTCATTCACAGATTCTGAAAGGTGATATGGGCCTGTTTTCTTTAAAGCTACGTAGGTATATTTTAATGCTTAGATTCTGGCTGAAGTTAACTAAGAGTAATGAAGATAGACTAGTAAGAGCGGCATATGAAGAGATGTTGAAATGTGGTTTAAAAACCTCGTGGCCATCCCAAATTAAATCATTACTAGAAAAAGTAAGAATGCCTTATTTATGGAATAATGGTCTTTGCCCTCGTGATGTACCAACAAATTTAGAAAGCCAGGTACGATTTATATTAGAGTGTCAGGAAATTCAGTATTGGCAAGGGCTGGTTTTTGATTCTACAACCCTGCAACATTATAATCAGGCAAAACCTAGTTTTGGGGAGGAACTTTATTTTAAATTTAACTTACCGGCTATGATTCTACGTCGTTGGATTCAGCTTAGGGCCAATTGTCTTCCAATCCAGAACAGGCAAAAAACGTTCGACAAAAATAAAATGATAGTTGGTCCTGATAGGCGGTATGTTTGTCCCCTTTGTAAAGATGATGATGAAGACTTGGATCATTTTCTCCGGAAATGCCCGGTGCTCTTGGATTTACGGGAAATTTATTTGCATGGGGTTAATTTGATGCTTCCGGATATTCTACAAAATAGTAACCCAACCACAATATTTCGAGTGGGAGTATATATAGATAAATCTTTAATAAGAAGAAAAAGTTTTATATGATTAATTTATTTTGTAGTTAGATTAGGTACTTTTTGCGTTGAATTCTGTTTTTTGTGCGTGTTCGTACAGTTGTTAATTTCCTTGGTTGTTTGTTATTTATTTATATTTTTGTGTATATGGCCCACGGGTTTTTGAAATACACTTATCTATCTATCTGTCTATACTGTTGAAATAAAACGAATTCTAAATTCCTATTGCAGCAAGAACCGTGTACAAAAATTCATTTTGCCAGGGGAGACCAACATTTTTGGGAGGCCGTAGTTCAGAAAGTGACAAATACGGTGAATTAAGCAATCTATATACATACAGGGGCATAACCAAAATAGAGGGGTAAGAGGTTTAGGCCCTCTTCCACAGAGTTCTCCAGGGGGAACGCATATCCTTAATACTAAACAAAATTAGGTACTTTGACAAACTGGATTGTCTAGTTTGAATTTTTGTCACATAATTGATGAAAAGTCATAGATTTGCTGGTTTAAAATGCGGGTTTGAATCATTTCTGAGACCATAAAAGTCTTTTTTCTTCCTTTTTTGGCTTGACCTATTTTTGTAAATCAGCTAGCTCCACCTCCGGTAAAATAATAAACTTTCAGATTTCGTTTTTGATCTATATAGTTTGAATTTTTCTTGACTTAATCAGAGGCGGAGTGGAGGGGCAGGTCCATCCTAGAAAGCAATTGAACCCTTCCTCCTACAAAATGTTTCAGCAAATTACTAAGAATTAATAACACAATGAAGCTAATTCTACCTTTCGCTGTTAAGGATAAATTATGAGAGAGAGAATAATTGCAATGTCCTTTTTCAAAATTTTCGAAGTTCAAAAATAATAGGCAACTCTCGTTAAGCTACCAAGAAAACTATGACACGCTGCAAAAGAAAACTCAAAATTCTTTTCTGAAAAATTCATTTACGAAAAACAAATTTTTTGCTTGTTTGGTAAAAAAAAATTATGATTGGCTTGCATATTCATCAATTGAAGATAATGTAGTTGCAAAGATCATGCTTCAAATATTAGGTTAGGGTAAATTCCTTGGTATTCATCCAAACAAATGCACTGTACGATAAAGAGAGGAAAATAGAGGGGGCTGTAAAATAGAGGGAAGAGGACTAAGACTTAAAAAAAAGTTATGTGAACGTGCCTGCTTGCAAGTGACTATCTGCAAAATCATGGCTTTTCTCTGAGAAAGTGGACTGTTTTCCTGAGTGTATAAAACCAGAAACTTGATTATTGTTCGTTTTCTTCTTTTTTTTTTCACTGCCAAAAAGCCTGTGAAATATCTTCACACTCAAAAACAAAGGACGAATCTTCCATTGGAAACAAAAATAAATTTTTTAAGCTATTCGTAGGAACCGTTTACCTTTAAGATTTGGGTAAATAAATGGCTTTAAAGTTAAGGTTTGTTCCTGATTAGCTTTATTAATTTGGAATGAAGAGAAGGATATTAGTTAAGTACTCATTGGGTATAAGGCTCTTGAGATATATTATGTCATATTGACGTCTTTTCTCCCTAATGCCTATAAAGTAAATGCGTCTTTGTAAAGACGAGAGTGAATAGCTTACTCCCACGATGTCATGCGTACTAGGACTCTTAAAAGCCTGGGAAGTAATTTTCAAAGAAATCGTGACGGACCCCTCTTTGTTTATGGCATGATTATGTGTCTACAATCACTTGTAACCTTAATATTTTTCTTTTATAGCTAATAATTAGGTTTTCTTTTTTTACTTCTCGACAGTCATAAGCCAATCACAACTATTTGTACTGTAACCCCTTTTCTTATTGCTTAAGTCGAATAGAAAACAATTACAATCACAAATACAATGTCGTTTGCAAACATGGTTAAATTATCTAACTAATTAATGTCATTTCAGGGAGGACTCAGCAGTTTGTTTCCTAACTTATTCATACAGAACATGCACCTGCACGGAG
This sequence comes from Artemia franciscana, assembly GCF_032884065.1. Classification (NCBI taxonomy): domain Eukaryota; kingdom Metazoa; phylum Arthropoda; class Branchiopoda; order Anostraca; family Artemiidae; genus Artemia; species Artemia franciscana. Next base: position 16,353,366 of record NC_088880.1, on the reverse strand, counting down.
TCGGCGCTTAGAGCAAATCGCAGGTCCAGCATTTTCCGGAAAAGTAATTTCCAGAGTAATACCAGCAATGGATTAGAACGCACAACACAGCGTAAACTAAGGATACAAATGAAATTAGGATTAGTATGATTCTTAAAAAGTTATCTGAAAATGGGTAGTGTGGTGAAATGGTTAATTGTATATACAATGATGGCAATGGGTAGTGCATGCCCAGATGTTTGTGTTTGTAAATGGAAAGGTGGAAAGCAAACCGTTGAATGTGTTAACAAAAACTTGCTTGCAATACCAAGTGGGATGGATTCTGGATCACAAGTGTTAGACATGTCTGGAAATACATTGCAAATGCTGCAAAGATCTCTGTTTATGAAACTTGGATTAATAAATCTGCAGAAGATATATTTGGCAAGATCAAGAATTGGCCACTTAGATGATTTGACTTTTCAGGTAAGAAGTCCATGATGACAAATTTTAAGTTTAAGTACACAATTTTTTGTGCAATTAGCCTGAGCATTGTTGGTATTTTGGTAAATCTTGTTATGTGTTTAAAGATGTAGCTCGCGGATGGCTAAGCCGCTAATAGATTTAGCATAGGTATTACTTTGAACCTTGAAAGAGATGGCTAAACTTTTAAACTTTCTGAATATTTCGATAGTGGATCAACTAAAACTTGAGTTTATGTTAGAGAGTGACCTAGTGAAACCAGCTAGGCATACGCACTTTTTATACAAGGGTTTTTATTTGTAATCTATACCCCAGATTGCAGATGAAAATGTATTTATTTTTTTTTTGTGAGGGTCTGATTATTAAGAGAGTTCAGGCGCAAATTATGACGTTTTAAATTGTCTATGGTAACTGGCCTATTTAGAAAAAACGAAAGTTTGATATAAAGTTTGACATAAGCTATGCCAATGGTTTTAGTACTCAAAATACCACGTTTTGTATCACTTATATGTATTTTTAATGCACATAAAATTAAAAACAGAACACAGAAGATAACTGGTCTGCACACATGTAATTTTCAGGTGTGTTTTTGTTTATTGCTGTTTCAACATAAACAGTGTATTTTGGAATGATCTTACTACTCGTTTTAGCCCTTTGTACTACCGAGTTCAATTTATTATCTGATTAAATAAAAAACACAAGTTTATTTTAGCGGAAAGTAAGGAGCGACATTAAAACTTAAAACGACCAGAAATTACTCCGTATATGAAAGGGGCTGTTCCCTCCTCAGCGGCCCGCTCCTTAGGCTAAAGTTTGACTCTTTATCTCAACTCTACTTTTTAAAACAGTAAAAAACTTTAGCGTAAAGACCGGGTTGCTGAGGAGAGAACAGCCCCTTTCATATACGGAGTAATTTCTGTTCGTTTTAAGTTTTAATGTCGCTCCTTACTTTCAGTTAAAAAAATTGTTTTTTTTTATTTTATTTCTGAATGTTTTTTAATCATTGCCTGTTTTGATTTTGGCTTTCCGCACATAAATAATCAAAATCCGCATAATTAATCAAATTTTAATTTAAAAATTAAATTTCTTTTGGCTAAATGGCTTTCTCATAGTTTTGATAGGACGATTTTGAGAAAAACAGGAGCGGGGGAGTAGGCATAGTTATCTTCTAATTTTTCGGTTACTTAAAAAGGAAACTAGAACTTTTGATTTCAAGGACATTTTTATCAGTAAAAATATACATAACTTACGAATTAACTTACGTAACGAACTTTTATATTCGTATGTTTTTATTACGTATATGAGGGCGCTCTCCCCTCGTCAATACCTCACTCTTTACGCTAAAGCTTAAAGGTTGTCCCAATTCCTAAAGAATGACCCCTGAATCAGAAAGGTGGTAGAATAAATAGTTGAAATTAATAAAATTACTTTAGTGTAAAGAGCGAGGTATTAGGAGGAGGTGAACCTCTCATATGAGAAATGATTTCTGTTCGTTTTAAGTTTTAATGCTGCTCCTTACTTTCAATTGAAAAACTTTTTCGTATCTATTTTTCATTGGTTTTTGTAAATGCTAAGAAATCCTGTTTTAATGTCGCTCCTTACTTGATGGAAATTCTCTTCCCCCATGACAAATTCCTCCATGGAAACTCCCCCCGCATAACCCTTACCCTCAACCCCTCCCCTCAACCAAAAAATCCCCCTGAAAGTGTCTGTGCACTTCCCAGTAACCATAACTATATGTAAACACTGGTCAAAGTTTGTAGCTTGCAGCCCTCCCACGGGGACTGTGGGGCAGTAAGTCGTCCCCAAAGACAAAGTAATTAGGTTTTTCGACTATGCTGAATAAAATGGCTATCTCAGAATTTTGATCCGGTGAATTTAGAAAAACTTAGCATGAGAGGGGGCCTAGGTACCCTCCAATTTTGTTGGTCACTTGAAAAGGGCACTAAAACTTTTAATTTCCGTTAGAATGAGCCCTCTCGCGATATTCTATGACCACTTGGTCGATACGATTACCCCTGGGAAAAAGAAAAGAAAAAAAAAACAAAACAAAACCAATAAACACACATCCGTGATCTGTCTTTGGCAAAAAATACACAATTCCACATTTTTGTAGATAGGAGATGGAAACTTCTATTGTAGGGTTCTCTGAACTTCTATTGTAGGGTCCTCAAAAAAATTTCAGAATTAAATAAATTACTATGTAGTTTTCTTATATTAGTTATAATAAACATTGTACAAATTAAGTATTATATCATATAAATTTGTTCGTTTTGTGGAGTTAGGGGTGGTCTCAATACTTAATTTATATGTTAATTAAGTAATAACACACTGATAATTTAAATTAAGTACTAAGTATAGATGATAAACATGCTGGTATTTAGAATGGTGAAATATATATTCATTTTCAAACCTCTGGCTGTATGAGAACAAAAATAAATGTTAAGTCTCCTTTACGTTAGTGTGTCGTAGCGATGCGTTGCAATCGTGTGCCGTAAGTAGTTTCTCACACCAATGCGAGAAACTTTCCTTTTGGACGCTTCGAACATACTTCTTTTCTACTTCTTCTACTAAATCTTTGTCGCTTTTTTCTTTATCAATGCTTCCAAAGTGTATAAAATACTTGACCGAGACGAAGATTTTGTTTGAATTTTTGCTTCATTACTTGCTCTAGAGCAGGAAGTCAGAAAAAGAAGAAAACATAAGATCAAAGAGCTATTGGGCCGGACCAATATTCAGAGAAGACAGCCACATATCCACGGGTTATATAACTCTGGTTGCTGAGATGCTGGAAACAGATGAAGAAAATAAGTTATTCTCTTTTACTCAGTTCACATGAGCTGAATTATGACCTAGCTTTGCGTTAACCTGCACCTAGGATGTCAATGACATCTTTGCGCTCACATTTCTACGCTATGTGGAGTGTTAACTTATATTCTGAAAGCTATTTATATATGTTTGTCCTTATGATACCTAAAATGTTCAACTGGTGAAGAACTGGAGGTGATAATAGCTCAGTTTCTATCTAAATGTCATATGCCTAAGTGTGTGATTGCCGTAGACGGGAAAAATATCGGAATTTAGTCACCATATATGTCTGCAATGACATCTAAAACTGCAACTGCAAATTCCAAATACAAAAATCTTAACATGTACTTGCTAACAGAACGCAAGAATTAATGTTGGTTCTATTCGTTGGCAGTGTTAGGCCTTTTTCACATTGACACTTTGACTTTCCAAACTGGGCTCCGCAAGTTTTGTTTTACACTTGTAACAGTTTAACTAAATGCTTCAGTAGGGAAATAAAACGCTACGGAGAATATAATCAAGCCTTTTTCTTGTGTTCCATTAGCTCATATACATCAAGAACATTTTGTTTGAATTATTTACTATGGAAGTTTTGAAAAATCGATTGGCAAATTTAATACAAGAGCAATCTGGATTGAATAATAAAAAGCACCCTTATTATCACAATAAGAACTGTCAAATAAAGCACGAGGGTTAATCTATGATTTTATCAAAAAGGAATTCAGCAAAAGTGAGGCTGGTGAGACTAACTACAAAATTAGTTATCTTTTAGTTTTCAGCTTACTTTTAACTGCAGCCTTTCACATGATTGACAGCGACACAACTCATAAACAATATAATTTATCGAATGAAGCTAATAAAGAGAGAACACCACAATCAAGTTGAACCACTCATATCTAGCTAAATCCAAAGCGTTCAAGGTAATATAATCTCCACAATAATGTATCTAGTTAAACAAACTCGCCCTTGAATTCTTGGATGGGCTAAAATGTCAAAGAAAATTACCCATCCAATTCACCTATAAATAAAGATATTTGGCAGTTTCACAGTTTACCTGGAAAACACCTATACCTACAGTATGTCCTCAATGCTGGATCTGCCCTCTATCCTCCAGTAGTCTTGAATTCATGGTCCTTATATTCTTAACAGGAACCTCTAATTCAGAAGAACGTTCTTCATTCTTCTCCGAACACCCGTTTAACCTTACTGTAAAAACAAAGACTACAAAAGAAACCTAGCAGAGTCTCTTGACCATCTAGTCTAAAAACACGCTTGATTAATTCGTATTAACCATGCTTTATACACTCACTTTTTGCAACAGACTTTAGTTGACAGCAATTGCGAGAAACGACTGTATGCCAGAAGTGAGATTGTTTGATAAGATTAACTCTGATTTTTTGGAAAACAGTTTAAATTCATTGGGCAAAGGAAACGATCTATTCTTCATCCATTGAGATTCACATATGTAGGCTACTAATTCAAGTACTAGTCCAAGAGATCCTGAAAGTTTATCCACTAATTTGTTGAGTTAGGGGTAAAGCTAAAAACTTGGAAGACTTTCTCGGGGAGATCACAGCAGAGGCGCCATTTGGAAGGGGGGGGGGGGGGGTCGGGGGGGGCAATTGCCCACCACAGATTTTTCAGGGGGGCCAAGCTTCCACCACAAAGGGCCCTTTGCCGGCCATAATAATCCATTATGTCCAACATAATCCATTCTGTCCAATTGATTTGAAATTACTGCACGCCTATTACTTTCACCGACGTATTGTTTACTTAAATAAGAAAGTTTCTCACTGAGGAGGGCCAGCCTTTAGTCTGGTTGAATTTTACACTTTCAGTTTAATCACTTAACCTCGTTGATTATGATCTTTGACGTTATAATTAATCTTAGAGGTCAGTGTGGCTGAGTTCCACATTGGGTTACAGTACGTTTCCATGCAACACACGGGTGCTGAAAATGAGTTTTTACTTGGAATATTGAATTGATATAATTCCAAAACTCGCATTTTTTCTTATGTGAAAGTTGAGGGGGGCCCAAAATGGAATTCATGCCCACCCCAAGATTTGGCCCAAATGGCGCCTCTGGACCACAGATGAACTTGTGGATGTTTCATTATTTTGCTCGGCCACTTTTTGAGTTAACAAAAAGCTGTCGTTCTATAACTTCACCATAAACTTGGTAGTGAAATGAGTAAGGTAAATTTTGGCAAGTAGTAGACACAATAAGCTAAATTACGTTAGTGTTTCAGCTGAAGCTAATTAGCCTCTACTTTGTCTTCTTATAACTAACTTGAAACTTCACCAAATGAACTAAGCTGCAGGAGTGTTCAGTTTCTTAGCTTCTCTTTTATTATTCCTCTATACGCGCTAAATATTTATTTAGCCGAGATAAGAAGCTATTTCTCGCTTAAATTCCATCATTTCAAGTTATGTTCTATCAGTTAGTTGAGCTATTGAAGCACATAGTTTTGCCTTGTCATGCTCAGCCTACCTGACAGGTCTCTTATGGAAAGTGGAGCCTATTTAGAAAAGTTTTATAACACTGTATCCGAGGACACATTTTTTTTCTTATATATATATATATATATATATATATATATATATATATATATATATATATATATATATATATATATATATATATATATATATATATATATATATATGTATATATATATATATGTATATATATATATATATATATAAATATATATATATATATATATATATATATATATATATATATATATATATATATATATATATATATATATATATATATATATATATATATATATATATATATATATGTTTGCTTGAAAAAAAAATGGTCACGAATGAGTGTTTATTTGTTCAAGTCAGTTTTTGCTCCTCTTTTTTTTTTGGGGGGGGGGGGGTTATACTATTGAAACAGTGATCGTAAAATCTTTAAATAGGGCTCATTTGAACTATCATTTGAAGCATTTTTCAGTGAAAACACACAAAAAAAGAAAATTTTATACATAGGGGGGAGGTGAAAATCTAGGGGACAAATGACTGCTAGATTGGCGGCAATACCTACCAAGGGTCATCAAACAGTACGTGGTAACGAATTGTAGTAAGGAGCGATCCTGCTCAATAGTAACCGAAACTCTAAAAAATGGAATTTTGATACCAATAATTACATAAAAAGAATCGCATTTTAATGCTGATTTTAGATATATAAGTTTCATCAAGTTTAGTTTTACCCATCAAAAGTAATGAGCCTGAGAAAATTTCACTTATTTTAGAAAATAGGAGGAAACACCCACTAAAAGTCATAGAATCTTAACGAAAATCACACCATCAGATTTAACGTATCAGCGAACCCTACTGTAGAAGTTTCAAGCTCTTATCTACAAAAATGTGAAATTCTGTATTTTTTCCCAGAAGACAGATCACTGATGTGTGTTAGTTTGTTTGTTGTTTTTTCCCCCAAGGGTGATCGTGTCGACCCACCCTCCTAGTTTTTTATTGTTTTAAAAAGTAGAGTTGCCAGAAAGTCAAACTTTAGCGTAAAGAGCGAGGTGTTGAGGAGGGGACAGCCCCTTTCATATACGGAATAATTTCCGTTCTTTTTTAGTTTTAATGTCGCTCCTTACTTGCAGTAAAAAAAAATGTTTTTTTCTATTTAATATTAACATAAGACAAAACCTAGAAAATTGCCAGCCTATTTAAATAAAATTAGAGCCAATCCCTTCAATCACTAACGCTAAATTTCCAGTATTGGTCTATTTAAATTTGTTGTTTAGCTTAATAAATTAATTAGTTAAGTGATTTACATTAGCTAATGAATTCAAGTGTCAAAGAAGTAAAAGAAAAATTACATTTAGCAAGAGTGATAAAAGTACATAAAATTCTGGTGGGAATTATTTTTCGCTCTGATAATTAAGATTAATAATATTTATGGTAAAAAATCATATCAAAACGCTTATGACAAATAGATAATTTAGAAATTAACAGAATTTACCAGCAGAGCCTAATTATTTCATTAATTACTGAGTAGTGTATAACTATTAATTTACTGTAAGATTTTAGTTGAATGTTTCTATTTAAATTGATTGGAATATATAAGTTAATGAACAAAATGTCTCTCGTATATAAGGTCTAACTTCTCTAGAACCTACTACGTTCCCTTGTCCGTGGGATTGAAACAAGAAACTAAGATAAGTATCAACTATTAGTTAAGATATATCTTATTCTCTTAATTGGGACATAAAACAACGAACTCAATTAAATTAGGGACATCTTAATGTTTTGTCAATTCTCTCCTATCCTCCGAGTGGTAGTCCAAGTTAACTAATTGAACTGAATGCCATTCGACAAGAAAAATGGATACTATTAGAAAAACTTCCTTTCGAAAACCGGGATCTTTAGGAACGCCTTCGACAATATAAATATTAGGATTCTGGGATGATGACAATTTTCTTATTTTCCAAAGGAAAATCAGAGTATGCTCTTTTAGCGTGTCACAAATCATTAAGTTTTTTTTTAAAGCAACTACACACTTGAATAAAAAAAACGAATCATTTCCGAAAGAATAACTTAACATTCCTGAAGGAAAGCAGTCGAAAAGGAATTCAAAGCATTTTCAGAGCCACTCCCCCTAGGAAACAGAACATCCATAAAAAGTGCTATAATTTGGGAATTAAAAAAAGCGGTTTATGACTAACAACAAGAAATTTGGTAAAAGATATTTTTCTGAATAATTACAAAGTCAATTGTAACTTGAATCATAGATCTAACTCTGGAGTTTAAAGGGGATGTAGCCCCATGGTAGAAAAAATCCTCTGAATCTAGCTTTATTTGTTCTCTCTGAAATATTTTTTATATTCAAGGTTAACTTAAGGGCAAAGAGTAACAATTAAATGAATATCGTGTGTTTGTTCTGTATCCTATACAGTATGTTTTTATTATAAATTATATTGGTTGATATGTTGCCTTATCTACTACCACTTAATTACTTCAAAGACAATATCAAACAGCTCATGGTAACGAACTGTAAGTAAGGAGCGATGCGGCTCAATAGTAACCAAAACTCTAACAAACACAGCCTTGGTAATAATGGATGCGTCAAAAGATTCGAGTCATTTTTGATTTCTCTTTTGAACTTAAAAACAAACTTTTTATTCTAATTAAACGACCCTTGTGTTTCATTAGTAATTCTTAAATAATTGAAATAAAAAGCTTAACTGTAGCGAAAAGAGGGAGATATGGAGGAAGGGGCATACCCTTCATATTTGTAATTAATTCTACTCGCTTTATGTTTTAATGTTCCTCCCTACTTTCAATTGAAAACACTTTTTTTTTATTTAATAAAAAAAGGAACAACCAAACCGTCAAGTGGAATTATACTAATATTTTACTAGTTTTATCTTTGATTTTGACATAGAGATAATGATGGCAATGAAATACGTTTCATGTTTATTGCCATGTTTTCTCTTCCTAATTATTGTTATTTTCGCCTCATACGTTAGCAATTTCACTAATCAGTATTTGCTTTGCAATTTAAATTGCTCTTCAGTATAAGTAGTGCACAAATTGCCCACATCCTACACCATCAGTTATTTTACCTTTTTTTCAAGTTTCACTTTCGAAAATGTTACTATACATACTGTGGACCTTTGCCTAATTATAAAATGGACCCCATGGCGTTGCAAGGTCTTGTGATACTCGGGGTGGGATTTTAAATTGTCACCCCCAAAAAAAACATCTAAACATTGTTGAGTCATATTGTTTACGGTGGAAACATACCATTAAAAGAAGCTATTTGAAGTGTTTAAATTAAGGAGCGAAAGGAAAAGTAAATTGCGTGCTGTACAATATTGGTATGTAAACATTTTAATGTAAATAAGTTACATAAATTTAAGAGAAATACAACATTTATATACATATTAATATTATTATTAAAGTATCAAACAACACCATTTTAATTCGTGGCTTACATTAAGTAAGGCAAAATGGGCAGGGGCTTTTATTATAAACATTTTAAGAGGAACTACAAGAATAGCTCTACCTTTCGTATTTTACTATAGGCCTATCCATGTTTTTTTATATTTTGACTTAAACATCCAGGTGATTGAATGATATATACCTATATATATATATATATATATATATATATATATATATATATATATATATATATATATATATATATATATATATATATATATATATATATATATATATAATATATATATATATATATATATATATATATATATATATATATATATATATATATATGTATATATATATATATATATATATATATATATATATATATATATATATATATATATATATATATATATATATATATATATATATATATGTATTATCTGAACAAATTTAACAAAATGTTCTGTATTTAAAACCTATGTTTTTATGCAGAAGTTCTATTTTCTAACTTTACTTTTCTGCTAACTTAGGAATAGCCTCATCAAACTCTATTTTATTACTGTCTTCAATAGATAGCATGACTAAGCTCGATAGTCGAGCTTGGCTTACTGTAGATCTGAAATAACTTTTAATAAGCTTAAGTTTAGAAAAGCTCCTCTCGCAAGAAGCAACAGAGATACACAATGTCAGGTAAAATCTTAATGCTAAAATTAGATTAGGAATAGTCTTGAAGCTCATATTCAAGTATAAACTACAGTGGTCTCAAAGAAATCCACTTCAGAGCAACTTCTTTAGGAACGTTTGCCACTTGTAAAAATCTCCTCAGACGTGGGATTTCGTTTAACATGTCTCCTGGAGACATCTCTTCATAATTCTCAACTAAATAGCCCACTAAGTTTAGCCCTTCAGTTAATAAATTCTTTAGCAAGTTCCTGGTCTCCAAGATAGCAAATCAAAGTGATATCTTTTCCATGCTTTGGCAACGCGTGTTGATTTCTCGTTTAAACGTATCAATGCACTCTAATATCGATATTTTTAGTTCTTCTTCCAAAGTTAGAGGCTCGCGTGCAGCTTTTTCTCCGGGCATCAGTTTCTTTCTTTTAATATTTCTTCGTTTGGCTAGGGGAATGCCCACCTCATCACAAATAGCTTTCGCAAATTTCATTGCCTTTTCCGCAAGACCATCTCTACTATCATTCAAAAAGGCCTTCTTCTAGGACCTAAAAGGAACAAAAATAAGAAATCCCACATTGAAGTCAACAAATTTTGAGCTGATCCTCTAGTGTCGAGAGTTTCTGAAGATTCAAAAAGTTTCTCAATGCGATCGATAATCTACTTAAAGCATGTAAACACTGGCTTAACAGCTTCATAGTGAGCACTTCACCTGGTTTCTGCAAGTCATTTGACCGTAACTTCCACATTTGCCAAAAGGACATTCTATCTGAGTATTGAGCATGAGAAAAAAACATACAATCTTTCCAAAGTACCGAAAAACATCACATAGGAAGGAAATGTAGTAAAAGAGCACACTCCGCAAAGATTTAGTGAATGGTTGGCACAAGGTACAAACAATGCTTTAGGATTAATCTCACGAATCCTAGCTTGTACTCCTGAATTTACTCCAGTTATTGTTGGAGCCTTGTCGTAGCCCTGCCCTCAGCACATTGCTATATGCAAACCAGTTTCTTCAATTGCTTTTAAAATATCCTATGTAGTGGCCATGGCTCTTTTTCCTGTAGGCTGATTATAGCCTAGAAAATTGCTCCTTTACTTCAACTTTCTTGTTCTCAACGTAACAAATTACACAGGATATAGTAAAAAATAGCCTAAAATTACTCCTTTACTTCAACTTTCTTGTACTCAACGAATTACTTCACTCATTTGATAAATATGCGAGGCATCGTGTGTGCTGTCAAACATTATACTAAAATACTTTGTCTTTTGAAATCATTTCATATGTTTTCCCTTACCATACCAATAAGAAGTAAGATGAACTCATTTTAAGAAATAGGGGACAAATAGCTTGTCAATACCTTTTGTGTGTTTGACTGCTTTGAAAGTTCTAGTTAGGTCAAGTGCTCTCTGGGTACAGGATCATGCTTTGATATCGGTTAAATCAGCTCTAAGAAATGACCTTTGTTTTCTTATATCACATTTTTCCTGTGTCCGCGAAATGGGAGATTTTGACCAGCTAAGAACAAAGTGGAATCTAACAGTCCTTTTAAAATGACTCCATTTTCGTTTTTCTGTTTGAGGAGCTGCGTGGTTTGTTGTACCAATTTTTTTTATTGGCATTTAGATTTAGATACAAGGTTTTCCACTTTCTATTGCAACTGTCATGTTGATCAGAGGTTTCATGATTCCAAACTTTTGGATTAAGTTTCCACCAAACTTTAAAACAAGTTACAAATCTAGATGTGTTTGGGTTATTCAAACTTTCGTTTGTAGCAAATAGTCTACAACGAAAGCAGAACACGGTGTGGGTTGTGGTGGAATATGTCATTCAGGTTCTCCTAATCTTCTCACCGTTTGGTTGGTTTGTATAGAACCAATCGGGACTAAATATTCTGTTTGTACCCATTGTATGTGTTCTATCTAGTAAGTGAAACAAAAGATCCATTTTCGTTATGTAACGTTTCACTCCCTCTTTTAGCTAAGTCAACTCTTAGTTCATCCGGAACATGTAAAGGCCAGTCGGATATGTCTGAGTACAAAACGTCACAGCTACACACTTCTTCATTTTCAACGGCTTCTGCCTCAGCATCATTATCATCTGCGTTCTCTTTGCCTGAATCTGCATCTTCGTTTATTTTTGCTCCTCTTTCGTCTTCTCTTAATTCTTTTCCTCCATCCTTAAAAGCAATGTCAGTTAGTTCGTTAATCCCAACTCCATCTCCAATCTCGGGTTTAGATAGTTTAGCAGTAGCAGTATATGCTTCACTATCGTCTAAAACTTCAATATTAATTGTTGATGTAGGTTGCACGAACCTTAGTGTCGAGCTGGGCACAGACAGATTTTCCAAAATTTCGGACTCTTGCTTTTTCCTCCGCTCGGACGATTAAGTCGCTTAATTTTGCATCCGAAATATGAAATATTGTGTCATATACTCATGTACACACTTAACGGGTCGTGAGAGACGTTAGGATAGATACGTACATCTCGTGAAAAGAGCTGTTTTATAAGAGATACATCACCTGGTAAAAAAAAAAAATATCAAAAACAAAAACTGCTCCTTTTGGTTTTGTACTTGTTCTTTTTTAGTTTTGGTTCCTGTTGGGTCGAGTTACTTAAAGTTTATTACGTCGAACTGTTTGATCAATCATCAAACACAGATATCAGGTAGCAGAGTAAGAAATAAAGACCAGCCGTTTGGGAAAAAAATAAGTCTGAAAATAATATAAAACTTTACAAGAAAGCAATCTGGAAATAATAGCCAATTTTTTACCTCCGGCTATAACATACAATTTTTTATGAATCATGTTTTTGGATCGCTTCCGTTTTAATTAAACTATTCCTTGAATTTGAATATAATCTATAGATAAATTTTGTCTCATTAAGAGGGGCAGAGGGGAGGGGCTGCGATTTTTGCGGTAAGAAGATACTATTTAGGAAAAATTTGAGTGACAAATCCAATTCTACCACAATTTTTTTTTCTGTCGTTTTTGTCTCAAGATTAGCCTTCATACAGGGTTAATAATTGCTCAAGCATTAGAAGTTATGGAGGTGGGCTTATGTATCTAAAAAATTTCCAATGCCCTAATTTGAGCATAATATCTATTTGGTAAAATTTCATTTACTTACATAACAACTTTCCTAGACCGTAAAAAGATCCTACACTGCAGTTGAATCTCTTAATCAAGCATGGACGCTCGCCAAAAATATTGCAGGGGAGAGGGCATCAGAATAGCAATGGTGAGGGGAGGAGGAGGGGATTACTTTTGAAGATAAAAGTTTATTGGTAATATAGGATTCTCAAGGAAAAAAGAAAAGCACTTAATTTTTACATACCAAATAAAGCAAAATTTAACAAATTTTTAAATGGTGAAGAGTCCTGGCAAAATGATTAATTCCTTTACTCAGTACTAATGTATTATACCGCCAACATTCAAGAAGTGTAGTTTGGTTAATCCTAATGAAAAATACCAAAATATCATGAAAATATAATACTTTGGAAACACGTTTGGGCAATATAATTGTACATTAGGGGTGGGTGGGTGTTCACCAAAACTTTAACCCTCAGCCCCCCTCCTAATTAATGTGCAAATATATAGCCCAAATTATATATTTCCAATGTTTTCTGTCACCCGCCACTGAACATAAGATAATTGTTTCTTAATACAGACAGATAAAACCGGTTGGATCTCGAGTTTTACACAGCGAGAACTTGAGTGTTGACAGTATAATACATAAGTTCCCTTTAATCTATCATGCATTCAATTATTATATTAATTTTAGGATTAATATATTATGCCCAAAACCTAGAGTAAAAGAAAATAAGGCTTAAACTAAATTGTAGAAAATAAAAGAAAAAGGTATCTTCTTAAATGGTCCATTCAACTTCTGCGTAACACGACTGTTATATTTTGAAAGAGAATAAAAAGGTCTCGAGTAGTATGTTTATCTAATTTATAGCTCGATAATGAAAGAATCTCCAAATTAATCATGAAACCCTCTCCCCCTCTTTGCATAGGTACCATAATTTCCCTTCTTCATTGTAGAATAATTTTTTCAATCTAACTCTCTTATATTTTCAGACCTTTGAAAATTAAACAGAATAGCAAAAGAAAGTAAAATTTACACTCACTGTCCAGCTGTCTAAAATAACTCTCTTTGCATCGATGCTCAGAATTACACTGAGCGTTAACGTGTTCAAATGAAATTCTTTACCACGAGTCACAACAGAATTTTGATGAAATGAAATAATCTTATAAACATTGTTCGTTTACTAGCATAGGAAGAAAGGTCAATAATTCAATGACCTATGTCTGGTTTTTGATGTGTAGTAAATAATTGATACAAAAACTTTGGAAAGCAGTGAAAAAATTATGTCAAGCTAAGTGAAATTGATAGTTACTAGGTTTTGATTGTCACTAGTGATAAATCACTTGGAGTGGCAACCCTGAAAGAAAGGGGATTTTTGGAGAACTAATCTTTTTCGAGAAGACAGATATTTGGGGAAATTCCAAAAAACTTGGGATAGTGGAAGCACTGGTATTTTAAGACAAAATCTGCCAACAAATTTTACTAGACCATGCAAACTGTCAAGTAGCATTACTACTACGCTACCCCACTTTTTGCACGGCAAAGCACAACTTGTGTTTTGACAGTTTTTCTTTGAGACAAAATTATTTTTCTATATGAAAATGGTGTTTTCAGACAAATCTGCCAACAAATTTGAAAACTGCCAAGTAGGTACTAGTTACTACTTTGCTTTGGGTAACTAAAAGATTGATCAGATGGACAGCTTCACTTACCTTGGTAGTATTATTAGTAAAGACTGTGGGAGCAGTGACGATGCTAAAAGTAGTATATCCAAGGCTCAGGGTGTTTTTTTACAGTTGAAAAAAGTTTGGGTAAATAGGAAGATAAGTCTGCAAACCAAGATTAAAATATTGGAAACTACAGTGATGACAGTTGCCAAATATGGCTCTAAAGCATGGGTGCTCTGAAAAGTGGATGAAGAAATGCTATACGTTCCCCTGGGAAATTGTCCACGGATAGTTCTGGGTAACCGGTTAACTGACCGTATTTCAAACAGTAGGCTGTAAGATAAGCGTGGTTCACTCCCGCTTTTTAGGGTTAAATTGAGATAAAGGTTGGGATGGCTAGGGCACGTTCTGCGGACGAAGGATGATAGAATGCCGAAGATTACCATTTTTGGCCAACCGTCTTGGGCCAAACGGAAAGCAGGACGTCCGCGGTTGGGGTGGGAGGAGGTCATAAAGAAAGATGTAAAGGAAATGGGAACTTCTTGGGAGGATGTAAAGAAGGGGTTTTTGAATATTTTGGGATGGAAGACGAGCTTACGTCACTGTGTTGGTCTCGGTCGGCTTGGTGCTGCGGTGAGTTGTTAGTAGTGTTATTAGTAGAATCAAAACATGAATAACAAAGGAAGCAAGATAATCCAATTGATAGAAAATGCGGCATATCATAAAACAAGAAATTAATTGTTCTAGTGCTTTCTTTTCGCTTTGTATATATTCTAGGGTTATAAACGAGACCATTTGGGGGGAATGGTATGGCGTAGTGTCATAAACGCCTAAAAATATATTAAGAAAGAGTATAAAATAAGGAACGTAATGGTATTGATTTTATTTTATTGCAATGTTTCCTTCTGTGTGGCCACCCAACTGGAATATTACCCCATTTGATTCTGACTAAGTACCGTCAAAAGTATAAAGAATACAAATAAAAAAATCATCAAAAAGGATAAAAATAACAATATTTCACAGCCAAAGTTAATTTTAATTTTTCGTTTATAGTTCTTCAATTAATATCATTTTTTCTCGCACGCCATGACTTTGTTCAAAATTAAATCCAAGCGCAAAATTTACATTAAATTGTTTCAAAAATTAAAATTGTGGCTTACGATTGTGCAGTTTTCTTCCACCTGTTTGCAATGACCTATATTCATGACTGCGTTTTTGTGAGAAATAAAAACAAAAGTTTTTTTAAATGAAAGTAAGGAGCAACATTAAAACTTAAAACGAACAGAAATTACCCCGTATATGAAAGGGGATTTTCCCCCTCAACGCCCCACTCTTTACGCTAAAGTTCGACTCTTTCTCTTAACTCTATTTTTAAAACAGTAAGAAACTTTAGCGTAAAGAGCGGGGCGTTGAGGAGGAAAATCCCCTTTCATATACGGAGTAATTTCTATTCGTTTTAAGTTTTAATGTTGCTCCTTACTTTCATTTAAAAAAAACATTTTTTTATTTAATTTCTGGACGTTTTTGAATTAATGCATGTTTTGATTTTGATCTTCGCACATACTTAATTAAAACGAAATTTGCATATTAATTAATTGCAATTAATCGGAAGATTTTGAGAAAAAAGGAGCGAGGGATGAGGCCTAGTTGCCCTCCAATTTTTTGATTACTTAAAAAAGCAACTAAAACTTTTAATTTTTTACAAGTTTTTTCATTGGTAAAAAAATATACGTAACTTACGAATTAACTTACGTAACGAACTTCTATATTCGTATGTTTTTATTTCGTATATGAGGGGGGTTCAACCCTCTTCGATACCTCGCTCTTTACACTAAAGTTTAAATTTTGTCCCAATTCCTCAAGAATGACCTCTGAATCACAAAGGCCGTAGAATAAATAGTTGAAATTACTAAAAATATTTTAGCGTAAAGAGTGAGGTATAACAAGGAGGTAAACCCCTTATATGTGTAATAATTTTTGTTCTTTTTAAGTTTTAATGCTGCTCCTTACTTTCAGTAGAAACAAACTTTTCATATTTATTTTTTCATTGTTTTTTTCAAATAATGCTAAAAAATCCTACGCCCCCTTCATTGAAGTTCTCTTCCCGCATGAGAAGTTTCTCCAGGGAAATATCCTCCAAAGTACCCCCCTCCCTCAACTCTCCCCCCTAAAACAAAAAATTCCCCCTGAAAACGTCTATACACTTCCTAGTAACCATTACGATATGTAAACACATGTCAAAGCTTGTAACTTGCAGCCCCTCCCACGGGGACTGTGGGGGAGTAAGTCGTCCCTAAAGACATAGTTATTAGGTTTTTCGACTATGGTGAATAAAATGACTATCTCAGAATTTTGATCCGGCGACTTTTGGGAAAAATGAGCGTGGAAGGGGCCTAGGTGCCCTCCAATTTTGTGGTCACTTAAAAAGGGCACTAGAAATTTTATTTTCTGTTAGAATGAGCTCTATCGTGACATTTTAGGACCATTCAGTCGATACGATCACCCCTGGGAAAAAAAAACAAATAAACACGCATCCGTGATCTGTCTTCTGGCAAAAAATGCGAAATTCCACATTTTGTAGATAGGAGCTTGAAACTTCTACAAAAAGGTTCTCTAATACGCTAAATCTGATGGTTTGATTTTCTTTAAGATTGTATCACTTTTAGGGGGTGTTTCTTCCTATTTTCTAAAATGAGGCAAATTTTCTCAGGCTCTTAACTTTAGATGGGTATAACTGATCTTGATGAAACTTATATATCTTAAATCAGCAATTAAATGCGATTCTTTTGATGTAAATATTGGTATCAAAATTTTATTTTTTAGAGTTTCGGTTACTATTGAGCCGGGTCGCTCCTTACTACAGTCCGTTACCACGAACTGTTTGATAAAGAGAATATTGAAAGAATGCTTTTTTAATTTTTTTGTAGCATGTTTTTTCTTTTTTCATGGTTATTTATTATGTTATATTTTGGTTTATTTAGAAAATACTTAATTTTTACTACCGCACGCCAACAAAAACGTATGTTTTTCCATCAGTGCAGTAGAAGTATAAAGTAAAGAGTTTTATTCTGTTTATTAATAAAGTATCGTATCGTAAAACTGAAAGTGTCTATTGAGCAAAAGTCATTTAAACTATCCAATATGTCAAGCCGTGACTTTTCGACAAAATTTTGATCTTACAAAAACGGAAAATCTAGAAAATTGACCTTGAATTCTGAGTATTTCTTTGTTTAAAATGGCTGAATATAACTTTGGTGTTATATGTATTTGAACTCTAGAAATCTCTCCAACATAATCATAATTTACAAGAAAAAAACGTTGAACAACTTTTTTCTTCGAAGAGGGAAATGAGACAGTTTGCCTAAAAAGGGACCTAATGAAAGAATTTAATTGTATTTTTTCATTATTCCTTACGTAGTAGCTTTAATTATACTTTACTATTAAAATGTAGTTTTATTTCAATAATTATCGGCAAAATTGCACAATAATAATTCTAACTCAATCCGTAGTTAAATTAATCCTCTAGAACTGTAAAAGTGGTACCAAGTTTTATGGAGTTTGTTTCTAGTGATGGAAAACCTGTACTTCAAAGGTTAATTTCTGCGGGACACAAAAGTATCAAAGTTCACTTCCCATTAAAAGTTTGCCAGGCTGGTCTCATCCACAATTAAAAAAACTGTTAGCATTTAAGTGTCTGGCATAAAAAGAACCTGTACTAGTAACCTGAAAGGTCTTATAAAAGTTTATCTTTTTGCTTTTGAAAGGCTATTCCACTTTGATTTCTACCGGAATCGACGATGTTTCCATCTTAAGTCTAGTAACAAACTGAAGGTCTCTATATCCGTTTCTTGATAAAGCAGCGGCTATTCTGGAGTTTATAGAGAACTAACATCGTCAGGACGGAAATTGCCTGCCATGGAGAATCCATGGAAAGCTTATCTTAATTCAAATTGACTAAAATTTATTTAGGCTCTAGTCTTCCATTCTACGGAAATAAAGAAAAGAATTTTTTATTGATACCTGGGATTAAAACTATAACACATTCTATGGTGGTAGAGCAGGAATGTGTTCAAAGGAGTTTAAGGACAAGGACTTAATGTGTCTCGAAAAGTGGAATTTCAAAAAGGCTGATATTAGCACTATGTGCTCAAAAATTCTTTCAATTATTAATGAAAGATTATAATCAAAATAGAGCCATTGAGGCGAGATTGAATATTCTAGCCCTCCAGATTAAAAGAAATTGATGCTTAATTTATTGTCTTTAACGATAAAACCTAATCTTTGATGATTACTGAAACCCTTCAAAATTATGCATCTGTCAATTATGATCGTGTGATCAAAAAAATTAGCTGAACTTTCAAAGCTGGAAAGAGGAAAATTTATGAACAAACATTTAGAAATTTTTGAACCATGATACAGTAATAGACTATACGCATCCAAAAAAAAAAGAGACAAAAATAACAAAAACAAAACGTAAAATTGGAAATTTTGTGTCATGATAACAAGTGTATGAAGGTCAAAGATGTGAACTCCAAGCCTTACCGAAAATAGTGGTTGAAGAGAAAAGACCTTAGACTGTATCTACAAGGAGTGAGGACCTCTGCGAGTGGAGGGAAGTTAAAACGAAATTTGGGTTATTATTTTATTTTTATTTTTTAAAATTAATAATAACCTTATAATAACCTAGGTTTGATTTTTTTTCGAGTTATTTAAAAATGACTTCTGAAGCACAAAGGCTGTTTAATTAGAATAATAACCTTTTTAAAAGTTAAAAAAAACTGTAGGATAAGAGAAAGCTATTGAGGAGGGGTAGCCCCCCCCTAATATACGTAATATTTTCTGTTCGTTTTCAGTTTTAATGTCGCTCCTTACTTTCAGTAAAAAAAAAACCTATTTTTTTATTTAATTTATGATCGTTTTTTAAATAATGCAAGGAAATCCGGTGCCCCTTCATTAAAAATTCTCTTCCCCATGAAATATTTTTCCATGGAAAGATCTTCTCACGTAACCATCTCCCCCCAACCCCACACCAGAAAAATTCTCCCGAGAAAATGTCTGTATATTTCCCAATAACCAATACTATATGTAAACAATGGGCAAAGTTCAAAACTTGCGGCCCTCTCCCCGGGGACTGTGGGGGATTTAGTCTTCCTCAAAGACATAGTTATTAGATTTTTCGACAATGCTGAACGAAATGGCTATGTCAAAATTTTGATCGAATGACTTTGGGAAAAAATGAGCATGGGAGGGGCCTAGTTGCCCTCCAATAGTTTGATCACTCAGAAAGTGCACTTGAGCTTTTAATTTCCGTTCTACTGGATAGAACGGATCGACTGGATTGATTGAATAGGACTACTGGATTGATGCGATCACCCCCGGAAAAAAATAATTAAACGCTTATCAGTGAACTTTCTACTGGTAAAAAAACATTAAATTCAACATTTTTACAGATTGGAGCCTGAAACCTCTGCAGTATATTTTCTCTGATATGCTGAATCTGATTGTGTGATTTTCATTAGGGTTTTATGACTTTTAGAGGGCGTTTCTCCCTTTTTTCAAAAATTTGGCAAATATTCTCAAGCTCGTAACCTTTGAAGACTAGGATTAAACTTGATGAAACTTATATATTTGAAGTAAGCATAAAAATTCGATTCTTTCGATGTATCTAATAGTATCAAAACTCTGTTTTTTAGAGCTTCAGTTGAGCCGGGTCGCACCTTACTTAAAGTCCGTTGCCACGAACTGTTTGATTATAAATACAGCTGGGAAACCGTTCACGGCTAAGCATAGTAAAATGTCCGCTTCTGTCATTAACAGAAGGGAAAAGATTCATGGTCCAGTGGCTAGTCAAAAGAATCATTATTGGGATCATTATTTTTCTAGTGTGCTAGTTTATACGGTCTCTGACTAAGCTGCTGATGATCTAGGATTGTTTTAATAGTGTTTGTACGATATTAACTAAAAAAAATCCTGATAGTAAAGAACAAACTCCTTATTTAAAACGAACGTCAATTAATACCTGGCCGCAGCCTAACCTACATTTATCTACAGAAATAGTGCGAATAAATCGACTGGTGATATTTTCCTGAGTTAGTACAATTAAGTAACACTAGAGCTTTACTGGTAACATTAAACTCATGGATAAAAAACAAAACAAAACAAGAACACTACAATCTTAAAGCCATAAAAAAATTATCCCAAAGTGCTTTGAGTTTCTACTGTTGCATAAAACCTTGTATTGTCTTGTCTCTCCCGTAAATAAAAGGAAAAAAATAATATTTTAAAAATCTGGGCCCTGATGACTGACTATTCTGTTTCTTAGAAAATATCATAGCGTTAAGCCCCATGACACTGAGATGTCGAAGACGACTTCTCTTCAATCGTACCCCCCATGGTTTAAACTTTAAATCCTCAACCCTTTCAATCTAAAAAAAAATCTCCAGACTCTGACATTTTTGTAAGCTCTTCCAAGGCTAATCTGGTGCATCTGGTCTTCCCATAGCCCCCCTGAGTCAAACAATTCTGGTTTTCTGACACCTAAAAGTTTACTAGGTAATTGATTTCTGCAGATTTTCTTGCTTCCCTTAAGATTTTTCAGAACGACACGTTTAGTTTATTGAATGACGGATGATCTTGCAGCTAGGGTGTTTCTAGAACAGAAAAGCCGCTAAACATGTCAGAAAAAAAAAGGAGTTTAACGAGTAAGATTTACAGGTCTTAAAAACTTTCATTCTAATAATAAATTCTTGGGAAGTTTCCCAGAATTTTACCAAATTTGAATCGTACCGCCTGCCTCATGTTTACGTGTCCAAACATTGAAATCCATCATAATAGTATCAAATCTTGTAGAAACGCCGTATCAATCTGAATTTAATCTTCTTATTTGTATAGAAAATTTGAGTTCATTAGACCATGTATAATGTAAATACTTCAACTCCCCCAGGTTTTCTCCAGGAAATCCGTAAGAGTGCGCGTGCCCAGACATCTGGCGTATTACTGGGGGGTGAGGGAACCAGATGGTTGAGATGTTTTCCGTGAAAGCGTAGACCGTATAGACAAGTATTTAAATAATTGGAAAGATGGGAGGGCGAAAGAGCTTTAATTGAGAAACGTGTTGTTCTTACGGAAGTTGGCACGGGTGAAATGTGTTATATATCAAGATGTGAAATTTGACTTTGATACATGATACGTAAACATGGGGTGGATGATAGCACTCTAGACTTAAAGGCACCGTTTCACAAAGCCGCTTGAAACAAGAAATATAGAGGAGCAATACACTCTTACCAATTCTGATGCTATGGTAAGATGTCTAGAATTTTAAAAGTGTTGTTACATATAACTGATGCTGAGCAACGTAATTAAAGAGATGATCCAGGCTCGGGAACGTACGCTGGAATTCTTTTTAGGACCCATAGTTAAGGGGGGGGGAGTTCGAAAGAGTGGAATGGAAAATTTGTGAAAAAATAAGCAAATAAAGTTATTTGAGTTTCAAGGACTTTAGGGGCGGTTAAAGGCTACAAGTGTAGTTGGACTCGAAAGCGTTTCAAAGATAGAAAAAAAATCGGTTTGTTCTTCTTCTGTACAATTTTTCTTGCTGCTTTGCGAGTAAAAAGCATTTCTCCATTTCTTTGCAGTGTTTTTCTTTAATTTGGAGAAATCTGAAACCGAAAATCCTCCCTGCGTTGAAAATTTTCCTGGAACGGAAAGCTTCTCCCGTTGAAAACTCCCTCAAGGAGAACTTCTCTCGTAGAAAATTCCCCAGCTGAGAATTTCTGTCACAGGAAATCCTCCTCCAAAGAACACACCCGGAAAATTCTAGCCCCAATAGATATTTCCAACGGACAATTTTGACGGAATATCTCCAAATGTAAAATTGAGTCAGATAAGAGAAAGTAAGACATAAAAAGAATTTCGTATAGGCATTCTGGCCAATTCCCCATGTAAAATTTCCCCTGGAAATTCCATCCCTTAAAACTTCCCTTCCCTTGGAAAATTTTCTCATGGAAAATACCCCTGCAAATAATTCCCTCTCCCTCCAAAAAATATCTGTACACATCCCAATAACACATACTACACGCAGACAATGGACAACTTTCATAACTTACAGCCATTTCTCCAGAGGTTTTGGCGTGTCATGTCATCCCCAGAGGCTATTGGGTATTTCAACTATGCTGAAAAAATGGCTATTTCAAAAATTTTGATCGGATGATTTTGGGAAAAGGGATGTAAGAGAAGAACTAGCTCCCCTCCACTTTTATCGATCAGCTAAAAAGGGCCCTAGAGCCCTTAATTTTCGTTCGAATGAGCCCTGTCACGACGTTCTAGGACCATTGTTTCGATATACTTACCCTCAGGAAAGACACACAAAAAATAAATAAATAAACTAGCATCCACGAACTTTCTTCTGGCAAAAACAAAATAGCAAAATTTCACTTTTTTGCATATGAGAGCCTGAAACCTCTAAGGTAGGGTTCTCTGATGCGCTGAATCTGATGATTCAATTTCCAATAAGATTCATTGACTTTTTTGGGATGATCCTTCTCTTTTTCGAAAATCATGTAAGTTTTCTCAGGCTCCTAGCTTTTGACGGACAACACTAAACTATACGAGTTTCATATATTTAGAAAAAAATTAAAAGCCTATTCTTTTGAAGTATCTACTGTTATCAAAATTCCAATTCTTAGAGTTTCGGTTACTGTTTGTCGAGTCGCTCCTTACTTGAAGCTCAATACCACAAATTATCTGATTATCTTGCAAACATTTGAACAGAAAATTTTATTATTGAAAGATGGGTGTTTTGTTTTGCTTAACCATTTTGCTTCATGCTGTTTTAGTAGAGCATTTTTCTGACGAAAGTATAAGGTGAAAAAAAAAAAATCATATTTAACCGAAAAAAGGGCTGGGGTGCATATGCAGGATAATTTGTGTTTGTTTTTCTGCTAGATGTAGCCCTTCTTTCGTTTGAAAATCTGTTTTTCATATTTAATTTCTGTTCGTTTTGTAACATAGCATTCAGACAAATCCTAAGTATGAAAGGGATACCACCCCCATGAACTGTTTGCACTTTACTATCTGAAAAAAATCTGCAAGTCTTTCGTTCCTCGGAGCATAACATTACTGAATGCAGTAGCTGTCTTTTTTGAATCGCATTACTCTGATAAAAATTTCTTAGCTCGAATGGTCGGGATTATCTTTTTGTCAATAAAATAGTGTGAGGTTTCCGCTTTCGTTGGAGAAAAAAAAAATGACAAATACAACAGAGTATTCTTAATAGTTTAAGTATAGCGTAACTGGGTACAATGTTGCCTTCTTTACAGGCGGTTGAATCACTCCAGAGCTGAGATAAAAGCGCCCCAAATTCTTGTTTTGACGCTGGATAAAAAAAGCATCACTGCTCATAGACAAACCGAAAAGTTTCGTTTCTTAATTATATTTTAAGTTGCGAACAACAACTTAAAATTTTCTGACAAAATAATTTTCTGCTGAAAAACTATGGAGATTATGGAGACCCCCTACCTTTATTGAGATAAAACTATATTTTACTTTACTGATAGGATGTGTTTGTCTTTTGTTTACTTTAACGACTTCACCGTATCAGAAGGAAATATTGATTTTAAGAGTGATTAAATAAATAAACAAGTTTTTTTAAACTGAAAGTAAGGAGCGACATTAAAACTTAAAACAAATAAAAATTATTCCGTATATGAAAGGGGCTATCCCATCCTCAACTCCCCGCTCTTTACGCTAAAATTTGACTATTTCTTACAACTCTTCTTTATAAAACAATAAAAACTTAAGCGTAAAGAGCGGTGCGTTTAGGAGGGGACAGCCCCTTTCATATACGGAATAATTTCATAATAATAATTTCATAATTCAAAATAATAATTTCGGAACAAACTTAAAAAAAAACTTATTGTTTTATTCGATTTCTGAATATTTTTGAGTTAGTACAGGTTTTGAATTTGGCTCACCGTACACGAATAGTTAAAACGAAATTGGCATGTTAATTTTACTGTTTTTAAACTAATAATAACCTTATAATAACCTAAGTTTTATTTTTTGCTTCAGTTGTTTAAGAATGATATTTTAAGTAGAATAATAACCTTTTCTAAAATTTCAAAAAAAAATTAGCGTAAGAGGGAGCTACTAAGGCGAGGTAACCCATCTAATATACGTAATATTTTCTGTTCGTTTTCAATTTTAATGTTGCATCTTACTTTCAATTGAAAAAACTTGTTTTTTTTTAGAAATTGAAAATTCCCATCCCCCACGAGAAATTTCTCCATGAATAGATTCTCCCACGTAAATTAAATTAGCGAAATTTGCGGGACTAATTTTCTAAGGAATGGTAACAAAACGGCTAAAGAGGTCGAAACTATTTTTACTGTAAATGAGAGTCACAAGTTAAGCAATTCTCAAATGACGAAAATGAATGAAAAAAAAGATCTTTAAAAGATATAATTGATAATTTATGTTCGTTTTAATGTTGCTCCTTACTTTCAGTAGGAAAAAACTTGCTTTTTTTATTATTTAATCAAACAGTTCGTGGTAACGAACTGTAGTAAGGAGCCACCCGGCTCAATAGTAACCAAAACTCTAATAAATGGAATTTTTATACCAATAGCTACATCAAAAGAATTCCATTTTAATGCTGACTTTAAATATATAAGTTCCATCAAGTTTAACCTCACCCATCAAAAGTTACGAGCCTGAGAAATTTTCCTTATTTTAGAAAATAGGGGGAAACAACCCCTAAAAGTCAAAGAATCTTAATGAAAATCGCACCATCAGATTCAGCGTATCAGAGAACCCTATTGTAGAAGTTTCAAGCTCCTATATACAAAAATGTGGAATTTTGTATTTTTTGCCAGAAGGCAGATCACGGATGCCTGTTTATTTGTTTGTTTTTTTGTTTTGTTTTTTTTTCCCCAGGGGTTATCGTATCGACCAAGTGGTCCTAGAATCTTGAAAGAGGGCTCATTCTAACGGAAATGAAAATTTCTAATGCCCTTTTAAAGTGACCAAAAAATTGGAGGGCACCTAGGCCCCCTCCCACGCTAATTATTTTCCCAAAGTCACCGGATCAAAATTCTGAGATAGCCATTTTATTCAGCGTAGTCAAAAAACCTTATAAATATGTCTTTGGGGACGACTTACTCCCCCACAGTCCCCGTGGGAGGGGCCACAATTTACAAACTTTGACCAGTGCTTACATATAGTAATGGTTATTTGGAAGAGTACAGACGTTTTCTGGGGGATTTTTAGGTTGAGGGGGGTCTAGAAGAGAGGGTTATGTTGGGGAACTTTTCTTGGAGGAATTACATGTATGATGGGCTCAGCTCCTCCTAATACCTCGCTCTTTATGCTAAAGCGTTTAGCATAAAACGTTTAAATTTTAATTAATAAAATTAAAATTTTAACTATTTATTCTACGGCTTTTGTGATTCAGGGGTCATTCTTTAAAATATGGGACAAGATTTAAGCTTTAGTGTAAAGAGCGAGGTACTGACGAGGGGTTGAATCCCTTCATATACGTAATAAAAACATGAGAATACAGAAGTTCATTACGTAAGCTAATTTGTAAGTTACGTATATCTTGTAAGTTACGTATATCTGTAAGATACGTAATAAACATTTGTAAAATTTAAAAGTTCTAGTTGCCTTTTTAAGTAACCAAAAAATCGGAGGGCAACTAGGCCTCCTCCCCCGCTCCTTCTTTTCGCAAAATCAACTTCCTCATCAACGCCCCGCTCTTTACGCTAAAGTTTCTTACTGTTTTAAAAAGTAGAATCAATGGAAAGAGTCAAACTTTAGCGTAAATAGCGGGGTGTTGATGAAGAAACAGCCCTTTCATATGCGAAGTAATTTCTGTTCGTTTTAAGTTTTAATGTCGCTCCTTACTTCCCGTTAAAAAACTTGTTTTTTTTTATTTAATAACAACCACAAGCCGAAGACGTACGCTATCTTTGGTTTATTATCACATTAAAATCATATATATGAAGCTGCTTAAGGTAAGATTAAATGATGAGATTCAAATACACAAACAAAATACACAAACAAGTTATTGCTTATATCTGACATTATTTTGCAAAATTCAAACTTTAGCGTAAAGTGCGAGGTATTGACGAGGTGGTGAACTTCCTCAAAATACGTAAAATGGGGGGGGGGTGTGTGCCCCCTCGTCAATACATCGCTCTTTACGCTAAAGTTCGAATTTTTTTTCAATTCTTTAAGAATGACCGCTGAATCGCAAAGGCGGTTTTATTAGAATAAAGAGGTCTTTTGAAATTATTAAAATACTTTAGCGTAAACAGGGGGGTATTGACGAGGGGATTAACCCCTCCACATACGTAATAATTTCTCTTCGTTTTAAGTTCTAATGTTACTCCTTACTTTCAGTTGAAAAAACTTGTTTTTTAAATTTAATTTCTGATCATTTTTAAACAATGCTGGGATATCCAGCACCCCCTTCGTAGACATTTCCATCCCTCGATGAAAAAATCCTCCCTGAAAGGATTCTCCCACGTAAACCCTTCCCCTGCGCCCCCACAAGAAGAGATTACCCTGAATATGTCTTTATAATTCCCAATAACCAATAATATGCGTAAACAATAGTAAAAGTACATTGGTTGCAGCCCTTCCCCTGCAGATTATGGGGGACTTAGTCATCCTCACAGACATAGTTATTAGGTGTTTTGACTATGCTGAACAAAATATCTATCTCAAAACTTTGATCCGGTGACTTCCGTAAAAAATGAGCGTGGGAGGGGGCGTTTTTGCCCTCTATTTTTTTTGGTCACTTAAAAAGGGCATAGAACTTTTAATTTCTGTTTGAATGAACTCTCTCGCAAAATTCTAGGACAAATGGGTCAATACGATTACCTCTTGGAAAAAAAATAATAATAATAAACACGTATCCATGATCGTTTTTCTGGCAAAAAATTACGAAATTCCTTGTGCAGATAGGAGTTTGAAACCTCTACAGTAGGTTCTTCTGGTACGCTGAATCTGATGGTGTGGTTTTCATTAAGATTCTATAACTTTTAAGTGGTATTTCCCCTTTTCTCGAAAATAAGTCAAGTTTTCTCAGTCTCGTAACTTTTGATGGGTATGACTAAACTTGATGAAACTTATATATTTAAAATCAGCATAAAAATCTGAGTTTTTGATGGATCTATTGTATCAAAATTCTGTTTTTAGAGTTTCAGTTACTATTGAGTCGGGTCTTTCCTTACTTCCAGTTCGTTACTACAAACTTTCAATGGAACAAACTCTCCTTTAGAGTTTGAAAAGAAAAGCGAAACATACTTTTCCAGTTTTAAATATTTTGTTCTTTAAAAAATTCTTTAATAAAATTCAAAAATAAAAATTATGTTGAAATTTGAGGTTAGTTGAATGGTTTCCGTAATGGTTAAAAAAAACTTACTCTCAAAGGCACTTTGTTGTTAGAAAAAAAAATACCGTAAA
This sequence comes from Artemia franciscana, assembly GCF_032884065.1. NCBI lineage: Eukaryota > Metazoa > Arthropoda > Branchiopoda > Anostraca > Artemiidae > Artemia > Artemia franciscana. The sequence continues at coordinate 16,325,298 of NC_088880.1, read as the reverse complement.
AGTACCTCTTTTTAAACGAACAATTAAGGTAGTAATTTAGAAAATTAAGCATTTCATGAAATGATTTAACATTTCAAAAAGGGGATACTATATCGTGTTATGAAATTCAAAGGGGTAAAAATCCAAGAAAGGTGGTGAACTGAATATCAGTTTTAAGGCCTGGGAAGGGGGGGGGGCAGCTGTCCCTCCAGCTTTTCTCATATATGAAATTAAATTTCTTTTATTTTTTTACTTTTACACTCCTAAGGCAAATAATTGACTAAACAAATCGTCGCAACTGTAATTTTTGTACACCTTGCCCCCAGCTGATGAGTTTTAAGACTGTTGCTGGGTGAACCCCTCTGCTTTAAAGCAATTTAAGGTAAAGAAAAGCGTTTCAAGCCTTACCAATTTGAAAATTTTGTACAGTCAACGTTTTGAAATATTTTAGAATTCATTATGATATTATGCAATAGGCTCAAGTGCATTACATGATTCTGTTATTTGTGTGCCTTCCTTAGACTTTTTAGAATGACAACAATTTTCCTGCTTGCCAAGATTCAATCCAATTTACAGAAAAATTATATATGACGGAGATACATATTCAACTTGGAAAAGAAGCGTCTAAGTTTGTTCGTCATATTACTTGAACCCCCTTCAATTGTCAAACTTTGAGCAGTATTATAACAGACATGAAAAAAAAAGGATCTTCCAGTCTCCTTTCTTTTCTAATACTCTTAATGGAATGATAAAAAAATCAGATTAGAAAATGAAAAATTACTATAGAATCAAGAGGGAGGGTCTCTATAATGGATGACATTCGGCAGTAGTTAAAAAAATTTTAAGTTATTCCTGTCAGGATAGAAAAATATCAACGTTCATATTTTGCTTCGTTGCAGATTCCACGTGTCTTTTAAAATATTATTAGTTTAAAATAAAAATATGAAAATTTTACAGACAGCAAGTTGTGCTCATCTGTCGCTCCACCAGAAAAAGAAGGAACAAATCAAGAAGTAGGACAGCGGTCAGAATTTTTCCTGTTTCTGTTAAATAAGGCTGTTTTTCAAGACAGTCTGGAAACAAAAAAATAGCAACAGAGTTTGACTCTTTGATAAAGCTCTACTTTTTAAAGTAACAAAAAACTTTAGCGTAAAGAGCGGGGCGTTGAGAAGGGGACACCCCCTTTCATATACGGAATAATTTCTATTCGTTTAAAGTTTTAATGTCACTCCTTACTTTCAGTTAAAAAAAAACTTTTTTTATTTATTTGCTGCAAGAGTTCATTTAGATTTCTGTTTCTGGTGCTACTTTACGGTGACCTTCCTTTTGCTTTAGCTATGCTTGGAAAAGGCGAAGAAAATTCATTCACCTCTGTAGCGTGATTAAATAAAAAAAAACAAGTGTTTTTAACTGAAAGTGAGGAGCAAAATTAAAACTTAAAACGAACAGAAATTACTTCGTATATGAAAGGGGCTGCTTCCTCATCAACGCCCCGCTCTTGACGCTAAAGTTTGACTCTTTCTCTCAACTCTTCTTTTTAAAACAGTAAAAAACTTTAGCGTAAAGAGCGGGGCGTTGGTGAGGAAGCAGCCCCTTTCATATACGAAGTAATTTCTGTTCGTTTTAAGTTTTAATTTTGCTCCTTAGTTTCAGTTAAAAAAACTTGTTTTTTTTTAATTTAATTTCTGAACGTTTTTCAATCAATGCATGTTTTGATTTTGGCTCTCCGCAGAGGAATAATTAAAACGAAATTTGCATATTTATTATTTTTTTTTGCTAAATGGCTTTCTCATAATTTTGATTGAATGATTTTGAGAAAAAAGAGCGGGGGAGAAAGCCTAGTTGCCCTCCGATTTTTTGGTTAATTAAGATAAAAGGCAACTAGAACTTTTAATTTTTTACGAATCTTTTTTTTAGTAAAAGATATACGTAACTTATAAATTAGCTTACGTAAAGAAGTTTTGTATTCTCATGTTTTATTACATATATGAGGGGGTTCGCCCCCTCGTCAGTACCTTGCTCTTTACACTAAAGCTTAAATTTTGTCCCAATTCATTAAGAATGACCCCTGAATCACCAAAGCCGTAAAATAAATAGTTGAAATTACTAAAAATACTTTAGCGTAAAGAGCAGGGTATTAGGAGGAGGTGAGCCCCTCATATGGGTAATAATTTCTGTTCGTTTTAAGTTTTAATGCTGCTCTTTACTTCCAGCTGAAAAAAACTTTTTCTTATTTCTTTTTTCATTGTTTTTTTTTTAATAATGCTAGTAAATCCTGCGCCCCCTTCATGGAAATTTTCTTCCACCATGACCAATTCCTCGATGGAAAGCTCCCCCAGCCTATCTCCCTATTCTCAACCCCTCCCCCCAACCAAAAAATCCCACTGAAAACACCTGCACACTTCCCAATAACCATTACTATATGTAAGCACTGGTCAAAGTTTGTAACTTGTAGCCCCTCCCACGGGGACTCTGGGCGAGTAAGTCGTCCCCAAAGACACAGTTATAAGGTTTTTCGACTACGCTAAATAAAATGGCTATCTCAGAATTTTGATCCGTTGACTTTGGGAAAATAATTAGCGTGGGAGGGGGCCTAGGTGCCCTCCAATTTTTTTGTTCACTTAAAAAGGGCACTAGAACTTTTCATTTCCGTTAAAATGAGCCCTGTCGCAACATTCTAGGACAACTATGTGGATACGATCACCCCTGGAAAAAAAACAAAACAAACAAACAAACAAACAAACAAATAAACACGCATCCGTGATCTGCCTTCTAGCAAAAAATACAAAATTCCACATTTTTGTAGATAGGAGCTTGAAACCTCTACAGTAGGGTTCTCTGATACGCTGAATCTGATGGTGCGATTTTCGTTAAGATTCTATGACTTTTAGGGGGTGTTTCCCCCTATTTTCTAAAATAATGCAAATTTCCTCAGGCTCGTAACTTTTGATGGTTAAGACTAAAATTGATGAAACTTATATATTTAAAATCAGCATTAAAATACAATTCTTTTGATGTAGCTATTGGTATCAAAATTCTATTTTTTAGAGTTTTGATTACTATTGAGCCGGGTCGCTCCTTACTACAGTTCGTTACCACGAACTGTTTGATCCTATTTACCCTAAGGAACATTTAATACCGAATCTATCTTCATCAAGCGATATCTTTATTTCATTGCTTATAGGCGTTTTTAAAACTAAAACTAAAACCTTTAAAACTAAAACATTTTTAAAACTAAGAAGTTTTGTACAACGGTATGAGTAAAATAAGAAACTTTCATAGCTTAGTAACTCCAGTTAGATTTCAAGCAGGGTCAAAATTCATTCCAATCCCAACTTCTACTTTAACAATTTCCTATTTCTATTTGGCAACTGAGAAATTTAGATTTATGTCAAGTCAGGGCTTGACGGAGGCAAAGTTATAGCCCAATTTATGTATAAGAGCTTTCTAAAGCCGGCTTTCTTAATGTGTTCAAATCGACAATTACAGGATAGGACAATTTTTTAATGCTGTTCCCAGCAGGGAATTAAGGATTTTTTAAAAATATAATATTTTGCTGATGGAAGCAATCAGCCAGCTGGAATGATTTTAACTAGTTGTGATTATAAATCGTAGTGACTTTAATTCTCTGCCTTAAGGAGCTTGTATAGCATTTATTTGTCTTTTTATTAAATAGATTTATTGCCAAAATTTAAGCGGCTGTATTTATCAGATTAAAAAAGCAACCAACAGGGTACAATAACAAAAAAGGCAGGCTGCATTACTCTTTGTGACCAAGTAAGGGCAATTTCTTAATATAAGAAAGAGTAGTTACAACACGGTGTGTATTTTTCGTCATTACATAATTTCAAAGGGTGGTCCACTTCTCCTTCAACATCCACCATTTGTTGCACCACTCGTGGTAAGCCGTGTACCACGCAGAGGTGCACTTCAGTCACGTCCCATCTCCTCATTCAATACTTGTTACACTTCCACCACTTGCAACTAATTGCACACGACTTTTGAAAGTCGATCACCCCTCAAATAAATTAGTCACGAATCTGCTAAGTTAAGAGTCAATCACGTTCGTTGACGCACCAGCAGAGTCATAATAATATAGCAAAGTGAATTTAATCGACTCCCAAGGGATCTTTGTTAAGATTTCAGTCTGATTTCTAATTTGAAAATTTTAACTACTAGCAGTAATACCCACCTATAAGATAGTTACATAAAACAGATGAAAAAATTTGGATGTCAAAATGAAAACTAAAAATGAAAAACACCAAGGAAAACCTACCATTTGATTTTGGGGCCGGGGCTCCGGTTAAGTGAAATTCCCTTTTTATGTGTTTTTATCAATTGCAGGTGAAAAAGCGCATATTTTTTATTTTTTTATATTTCATGTTTTGGGAGGGAGGGAAGATCAAACCCAGGCCCTCTCCACTCCCTCGGATAAGACAACCATATATAACGGCAATTTTAGATTAGGGCGTATGTGAATACAGTATAAAAGACAAATACACAGCTGTTATTTATTGGCTTGGGCTGAAGATTGTTTGACAAATTAATAAAAAAAAATCACATATTAAAATAATGGAATCTTCCAATTTGTGTTGTTGGAGACATGACAAGCTTATCATTCAGCACGGCTATGCCACTTGACAGCATACTAAAAGAAAACTTGTGATCCCTAGTGATTTCAATTAGCCAAAGAAAACAGCGTCATTCCTGTGTCATCGATTCACCAGAGCTTATCATTCTTGATAAACTTTTCTAAGCCGAGGGATGAAGCACTGAACATGGAAGGTGTAGACGACACTGCGTCTTTGTATCCAAGATTGTTGCCTGTGCCTCAGAAAATTCCAACGCTCTAGCTCCCTGCTCCTATGCCTTTGGTGACTAGTGGTCTTATGGGTCTCAAACTGCATCTGAAATGTTTGTTCCTTTTTGTTTTTTTCGATCTATGTCAAGAGGATAAATACTTCATATCCTTCAAGAATTTAATAACTATTATTTGATAAAAATGTCTATACTATATTGTGTACTTTACATGCTATATGCTACATAAACAACGCAGCCGATGGTGTAGTCACTTGTTCTAAACACTGCTTACTTAATATGAACGTGGAAGCCTTTCAAATTGAGAACGAATGGATTTTGTAAAGTAAAATGTTTTTAGGAACTTGAAACTTACAGAGTAAGAAATAAGCTGAGTTTCATTCCACAACTCATTTAAAAGCAGAACCAAAAACTAACAGAAGGAATGACACTTTACCCTAAAGTAAATGATGCTTAAGGCTATTTTTTTTTATCAACAGTTGCTGTTGAATAAAAGTATTTAATTGTCAAAATGATGTGCAGAATTCAGTTTCAGGGGAGAGGTAAAATTTTGAAAAAGGGCCAAAAATAGGCCAATTATACGTGAAGTATGAGAAAAGACAGAAAGGCTTCTAGAAGTCCTGGAAAGTTTATTGTGGCATTGGTCCTAAGACCCCTCCTCCTTTGGCAAGGGTCTGATAGTCAAAACTTTGTTGGAAACGATACATTATGCTTATATTTAGATTATTACCCGCAAAGTAGCCCTGACTAGCCAATGGGAGGATTCGCGGCGTTTGAGAAACACCGATTACGCCAAATATTGATTATATAATGGCTAATTAAGACTTATGGCAGTCAGGTTATGGCAGTAGTAGACCTACACCTGGCAAGACAAATCAAGAGATTTGTCGCCATGCTCATGACCATTGACAGTTTCAAACAACCTGACTAACCAAAAAGTTTGAATGAATACTTCATTCAAACTTTTGCAAGACATCAGTGGGGAAAAAGGTGCTCCAAGGACATCTGGGTTCCTCTGATAACCTAAAATACTCACAATATGTGATTGGAATAGCCCTTTCCTTACTTTCTACGATGATCGGTTCTATATGATGAGGCTAGGAAAATTATCAAACAGTTCGTGGTAACGAACTGTAGTAAGGAGCGATCCGGCTCAATAGTAACCAAAACTCTAAAAAATTGAATTTTGATATAAATAGCTACATCAAAAGAATCGCATTTTAATGCTGATTTTAAATATATAAGTTTCATCAAGTTTAGTCTTAGCCATCAAAAGTTACGAGCCTGGGAAAATTTGCCTTATTTAGGAAAATAGGGGGAAACACCCCCTAAAAGACGTAGGATCTTAACGAAAATGACACCATCAGATTCAGCGTATCAGAGAACCCTATTGTAGAAGTTTCAAGCTCCTATCTACAAAAATGTGGAATTTTGTATTTTTTGCCAGAAGACAAATAACGGGTGCGTGTTTATTTGTTTTTTTTGTTTTTTTTTTTTTTTTTTTTTCCCCAGGGGTCATCGTATCGACCAAGTGGTCCTAGAATGTCGCAAGAGGGCTCATTCTAACGGAAATGAAAAGTTCTAGTGCCCTTTTTAAGTGACTAAAAAAATTGGAGGGCATCTAGGCCCCCTCCCACGCTCATTTTTTTCCCAAAGTCAACGGATCAAAATTTTGAGATAGCCATTTTGTTTGGCATAGTCGAAAATCTTAATAACTATGTTTTTGGGGATGACTTACTCCCCCACAGTCCCTGGGGGAGGGGTTGCAAGTTACAAACTTCAACCAGTGTTTACATATAATAATGGTTATTGGGAAGTGTACAGACGTTTTCAGGGGGATTTTTTTGGTTTTGGGGGTAGGGTTGAGGGAGGGGGCTATGTGGGAGGATCTTTCCTTGGAGAAATATGCCATGGGGGAAAAAAATTCAATGAAAAGGGCGCAGGATTTTCTAGCATTACTATAAAAAAAAACAATGAAAAAATAAACATGAAAACGTTTTTTCAAATGAAAGTAAGGAATAGCATTGAAATTTAAAACAAACAGAGATTATTACGCATATGAAGGGTTCTAAAAATACTTTAGCATAAAGAGCGAGGTATTTAGGAGGAGATAAATACCTCGCTCTTTATGCTAAAATATTTTTAGTGATTTCAACTATTTATTCTACGGCCTATTTGATTCAGGGGTCATTCTTAAAGAATTGGAACAAAACTTACGATTTAGTGTAAAGAGTGAGGTATTAACGAGGGTACAAACCCCCTCGTACACATAATAAAAACATAAAAATATAAAAGTTTGTTACGTAAGTTAATTCTTAAGTTACGTATATTTTTTACTAATAAAAACGTTCGTTGAATATTAAAAGTTCTAGTAGCCTTTTTAAGTAACCGAAAAATTGGAGGGCAGCTAGGCCTCCTTCCCCACCCCTTATTTCTCAAAATCGTCTGATCAAAACTAAGAGAAAGCCATTTAGCCAAAAAAAAAAATTAATATACTAATTTCATTTCAATAATTTATGTGCGGAGAGCCAAAATCAAACATGCATTAATTCAAAAACGTTCAGAAATTAAATAAAAAAAAACTAGTTTTTTTAACTGAAAGTAAGGAGCGACATTAAAACTTAAAACGAACAGAAATTACTCCGTATATGAAATGGGTTGTCCCCTCCGCAGTCCCACGCTCTTTACGCTGAAGTTTTTAGTTGTTTTAAAAAGTAGAATTGTGGCAAAGAGTTAAACTTTAGCGTAAAGAGCGTGGGACTGCGGAGGGGACAACCCATTTCATATACGGAGTAATTTCTGTTCGTTTTAAGTTTTAATGTCGCTCCTTACTTTCAGTTAAAAAAACTAGTTTTTTTTTATTTAATTACACGGAAGACACGTTTTGACCTTTACTTAGTTCATATTTGTGCGTAGACTCTTATTTCTTTTTTATATTTGTAAATCTGGTGAATGGGGGAAAGAAAATATGACGACAGAGAATAAAACCGGAAAACGGATGTTACAACTTGTTTTATCTTTATTCACTATTTTTTAAAACTCAGGAAAAAAATGAATACCTCTTAGGCACACTCGAATCAGGCTTGTCGACAATATGGTGGAATGCAACCGACCAGAAACCACAGTTTGGTTAAAAAAAGAAGAAGAAAAAGGAGCCTTTGTTATAAAACCTGAGTCACCTGTACAGTTGAGGAAATAAAATAATTTCTGTCTTCGGATATTAATTTAACTTTGGCATATTGAATTGGTTCATATACTCTCTGAAGATAGCCTGCTAATAAGTATTTTTCTGGCTAAAGCCGAAAAAAATATTATTTGCTCACTTTGAACAAGATTTTATACGGCTCGAGGTACATAACAGCCCCTTCGTGCCGGAGTAGTCCAGAAGAGAGATGTCCTTTAAAGTGAAAAAAAAAATTGAACTAAAAGTAAACAGCAACATTAATACGTAAAACAAAGAGAAATGTGTACGTATATTTGGGGGTTGCCCCCATCTCAATATCTCGCTGTTTACGCAAAAGTTCGACTTTTTTTCCAATCATTTAGGATAATAATTTTTTTTTAAAGTTCTAGAAAAAACTTTTGCGCAAAGAATGAGACCCCCCTCACGGTCATATACGTAATATTTTCGGTTTGTGTTAAGTTTTAATGTTGCCCCTTACTTTTGGTTGAAAAAACTTGTTTTTTTTTTATTTGTTTTCTGGTCATTTTTAAATTATTCCGGGAAATGGGGATCCCCCTCCATGGAAAATTCCCTCCCCCCACAAAGATTCCTCAAGATCCTCCTACAATATCTCCCTACCGGAAAAATTCCCCCTCTGAAAAACAATCTGTATACATCCCAATAACCAATACTATACGTAGACAATGGGCAAAGTTCATATCTTGCAGCCCGTCCCTGGGGACTCTGGGGGGTCGAGTCATCCTTGGGGGCGTGGAAAGGGGGCCAGGTACCCTCCAATGTTTTTGTTCACTTGAAAAGGACACTACAATTTTTTATTTTCAATCAAATGAGGCCTCTCCCAACCTTCCAGGATCACTGGTTCAATATGATCAACCTTGGGAAAAAAAGAACAAACAAACAAATAAACACGTAGGCCTATCCGTGATCATTCTTCTGACAAAAAATGTAATATTCCACAGTTTTGTATATAGGAGCTTGTAACCTCTACAGTAAGGTTCTCTAATATGCCGAGTCTAATGGTGTGATTTTCATTAGGGTTCTATGACTCTTAGAGGTGTTTTAATGAGGTCATTAGAGTTTTGAAGGTGTTTGCCCCTTTTTCAAAAATTGAGCAACTTTTTTCAGGCTCGTAACTTTTGGTGGGTAACATTAAACTTAATGAGTTTTGTGTATTTCGAGTAAGTATCAGAATTTATGGATGCATCTATTGTTATCAGACTCAGTTTCTTAGAGTTTCGGTTACTATTGAACCGCATCGCTCCTTACTTACAGTTAATCCGTTCGGGAGTTTTGATAAGTCATAAGCAGGTATTTTGTGTAACTTTTATCTTAAAAATCAAATCACATTATCATAAAACTCCATTTGAGCGTGGAGTATTAAGCGAATGGTTGCAGGAAATATGATGCTGTATTTGTGTTTTGTTTGTACAGAGGTTTATGTTAAGTGTTTTTTGTGTGTGTGTGTTTTGTTTGGTTATCCCTTCTCCATATCATGCTGTGGCAGTTGGGGGTATGTGTTTATGTTAAGTTTTTTCAATAATTGTTATTAAATAAATATAAAAACTAAGGTTCAACACCAAATGATTCTTAATCAATTTAGAATTAGAAACTCCATTCAGCCTCATTAGCATGAAAGCCAGAGCAATATGTTTGAGATTTATAAAAGGTTTTTGAAGCAATACTTCAGTCGTTTCAAAACTTTCACAATGAAATTCTAAGAAATATAAAGTATTTAAAGCTTTAAAAATTCAATCCACAGTCAAAATTTAATCTTATTCGTGTTCTTATGCACAATTCTTTACGTCCAAAGAGCAAAGTTATGTATGACTGCTAATGTAAGAAAAGGCTTTAAATATATCAGACTTCGCATTCAAATCTCCATACCGGAACATATAAGAACTAGATGAATTCAGTTTAAGCAGTTCCATCACGATAAATATTATTATGAATAGTTCAGCTAAGTTAAATATAATTTATTGTCTTAGTTTAATATTGAACTTTTTAAGATGTGTTGAAACCCCTGCTAACTATTCCCTCGTCAAAATGAATTCTATTGAGCGCGTTAGTCGTGTAGGGATTGCTAGAAATATCAGATATATCAATTAAGAAACAGATTTGTTGGTTTTGGAGATTCAGAGGGATTTTCCTGCAATTTCTCAACTTTTCCATACAAATTGCTTATATTTGTTTTCGTTTACAAATTTATGCACCCCGCAGTGGTGGTTCTGGCTTCTCTTGCCCCGAGCCCCACCTGTCTACCACAAATTATCAGGCCAAATTTAAACATAATTGTCTTTCGTTAACAAGTATTTTAATTTAATAATAAGTTAATAATTTATGTTTTAATTATTTTTTGTTTAATATTTTAATTGTTTATTTATTTTAATTATTGTTGTTTAATATTTTAATTGTTTATTTATTTTAATTATAGTTGTTTAATTATTTACAATTCATCTTTATTTTATTAATTGAAAATATTTTATTAATGATCTTCATTTGTTAAATGCGCCCTCTGCTTTATCTTATTAAAAACAAAATTTCATAACTCACAAAATAATTATAGCCGTTAGATTGTTTAGTTGAAATGTTGTGCCCCAAAATTTCTGCGCTTGGGACAAGTGCCCCCTCTGTCCCTCCCCTAAAACCGCCTCTGGCACCCTTTCTCCTCTTTTCAGGATACTTCATCATAAATATCTGCGCGTGTGCCTGGATTATTACATCCCAAAACTTTGTTTCTGACCCAGATTTTCTTGACATACAAAGAATTTCAAAAAAAGGAATCCTAATCGATCATTATGCTAATTACACTTTAATATCTTCCCTTACCATTCAACCATTGCAAACAAAACCAAATTTTCAGACAAACTAATTGAAGTGAGAAATAATCATAATTACGAGTGTTAAATACCGTTTAGTCAGATACCGAAAAATTATTGGCCATCTGCCTCGTAACAGCTGGCTCGTTGGAGCCAAATTTCTGGTCGGACACTCCATTATCCATTTTATAAAGAACATTTGTCAAGTACTATACAACCGAGTAAGTGATGACATTCATTAATCAGCTGGTGGGCTGAGGGAGGAATAAAGTAAGAATTATGGTTATAAGAATAGGCATTAGACCAATCAATAAATCGTAGTCGTAAACACAGAAGTTTCAGTCATAAATTAAAAAAGCGTCGCTTGTTAGTCCAAATGACACTTCGGAAAGCCCTAGATATTAAGAAACTGGAGAGAGAGAGAGAAGCTAATTAAAGAGCCAATTTGTTTTGAGTATTTTAACGTGAACTTTTTCCCCTCAAGTGTCTTATCTTTTCCTCAATTCTCCTTCTATTTTGCTACTAGTTGTACCATAATAATTGAAGCTTGCCATGGCTGGCAAAAAAAAGATGAATCGAAGCCCATTTCCATTTATTGAATGAGCCAAATTAAGATTTGAAGGATAAAATGCATGATGCATATTACTTTTTTTACTGAAAAAAAGTCTTAAATTAATGGACATTCAAAAAAACTTTATATGGGGAGGGGGAGACAATCTAATAATAATTTACAAGTAAATACTTAAAAGCAACCTTTTAGCGTAAGGAAAGTTTAACATTTTAAGGAGTTTGCAGTATCTGTGTGCATTTGTTTGGCTTCCAAGTCTAAGCAAATCACCAGCCTATCCCTTTGGATACCATAGTTTATGAGAACTAGAATCCATAGAATAAACCTTCCGACTATTGGTCGGGCGTAATAAAGATTTTCGGTAGAGTTAATATGAAAATAGCCACCCCATCCTAGCCTCATTGGTGTCATTGCACGAACATGCTAGAGGAAGGGGCAAAATGTATTGAAGGAAGGGGGGACAATCTTTTTTCCACTTTTTCGAATGAAAATACCAGCAGAACATATTTCGAAATCTTTGCAGAATTAAAAGTGGTTAAATGACAACACTGTATTGATTGACAAAAAAAGCAAAAAACTGCGTGATATGGTTACACAAGACTGTCAAACCACTCCAAATTGGGTACTGGCTCACCTTTGTGTTATTTAATCTATGCCATTGTTTTCCGCAAAGGGTAAAGTTTTTCTGATTGGCCCTATCCTTTATATGGGTGAAAACTAAAAAAAAAACTTTTAGAAATTATTGACTGTTAAAAATGAATATTTTTTAACACAAGCGAGGGTTCAATACGCATCCATAACCTAATTTTGATATAAAAAAAATCCAATTTAAATTACATGCGCTTCAGTTTGACTATTTCAGAATGACAACAATTGCTGTAATTTACAAAAATGACAAATTTAGGAAAGAGCAGAAACTTCTAAATATTCTTATAAGACAATAGGACGTAGAAAAAAACGAACGGTTCAAAGGAGTAAACTATAAATCTCAGTTTGATAAAATGTCACATAGGGTCTTCTGAATCACCATAAGTGATATTCCACAAGTGGCTCCACCTTCTACTTGGATTTATGTTATTTTAATGCATTTTTATCTAAGTCTTTGATATTTGTGCTTGATTAATGATCTTAAAATCTGTCATCAACTGTTTTACATATGATTTTGTTGATTCTTGACCTCTTAATCTCGGACTTGTACCTCCATGTGAGGTTTCACCTACGGATATCATTTCTATTCTTTTGAGAAGACCAAAGAATACATCCTCTCCTCCTTTCTCCCAATTAATGTCCACATTTTAGAATACGTCCGTTAAATTCTCAACTTAAAGCGGAGAGAGGGAGATATAGCAGCTTATTTTCTCCAGATGAAGCTTCTAACCTTGTTTTTTCTTTCTATCCTATTAGTTTCTGCCGTTTCATTATGATTGTCTTTTTAAAATGTTGAATTTTAGCACGAACCGGCAGTTTTAATAACTTAATTTTGAATAGAGTGAATAATTTCAATAAGTCGAACAAAAAGCAAAATAATAAAAGAAAAATCTGTCAATTTTTTAATCCGGTCGTTAGAAACAACGGCTTTACTGATTCAAAGCAATGTGACGTGATGTTTATGATTGCCATGTTTTAAAACGAAACCAACGCAAATAAAAAAAACAAAAAAAACGAACCGATGATTAACTAAAATCCATTAGTCTCTTTCGCTCGATATAAAACATTTTGAACGTGACGCCAATTAGCCCTAATACATGTGTTACTGAGTACTCAAGTTTCTGAAGAAAGCATACACTTCCTCTAGATTTTACTAATATGACCTGAAAATATAAGCTTTCAAAAACTGCCAAAATTTTAACCATTTTTTTTGCATTTAGCATACTCAAACTTCACTCACTCCTCCAAAGCCATTAATGGCGCATTGGGTGTCAATAGGTTATTGACAGTACTCAGTTGCTAGGTCTTTTAAAAGGGCAGGTAGTGAACATGTCACCCAACCTCCCGGATAGTTGCAATCTAACCCCAGCCCCTGTACTCCCAAAAAGAGCAGCAATACACTGTGTTACCACAGGTAAAAGAAGATAAAACAAAACGAAAATTATTTTCTTGAAGAATATTCCTTTTTCCAGAAAAAAATACCGTTTATTTGCTTCGCTGTTTGTACAAAAAAGTTGTTTTTTCCTAAGCATCATTACTTAAGGTTGCTTTTTAAAAATAAGATCCACTTTGTGAACGGGTTTGTCCATAAGAATATAGATGTTAGTTTACTTTTTTTGAATGGGTGTGACGAGTTTTTTTTTTTTTTCAGGGTCTGACCAATCTAATTGAACTGGACTTGGGTGACAATCTTCTGACATCCGTGCCAACAGGAGTTCTAGCAAATCTCCCAGCACTGATGAGGCTGATACTTTCCAGGAATACTATCCAGCGAATACAGTCAGGTGCATTCAAGGCACTAAAAGACCTAACTACACTAGAACTGAGTCAGTGTGAAATTCTAGAAATAGAAGACGGTGCATTCCTAGGAATGAAAAATTTAGAATGGCTTAAGCTAGATGGCAATCATATAAAGACTCTGAACGGGCAGAAAGTTTTACCTCGCTCACTTCACGGCATTGATTTACACGGAAATCCTTGGAACTGTGACTGTAAATTAAGTGGGTTAAGGAACTGGCTGGTGGAGTCGAATGTCCCAAACGCCATAGAATCAAAATGCTCATCTCCAGAAAGACTGGAAGGTAAACTTATTCGGAGCATTAATAACATCGATTTTGCTTGTTATCCAGAAATAACGCCTTCTAGTATGTTTTTGGAAGTTGCTGCTGGAAGAAACGTGTCTCTGACTTGTAAAGCGCACGGTGACCCAATACCACGTTTACTCTGGTATTTTAAAGGAGAGAAACTTATTAATACAACAAATGAATATGGCCATTCTTGGCATTTATTAAACTATAGTGATGATTTTGAAGCTAAAAGTGAACTGTTTTTGAGTGAATCAACAGATGCTGAAAATGGCACATTTACCTGTGTTGCAATTAACAGAGCAGGCTCAGCAGAGTCGAACTTTACTCTCAGAATTATTACTAAATTTGAAGAGCCGGTAACGCTTCCTTCCTCATTTAATTATGTATACGTTGCAGTAGGTGCAGCAATTGCGTTTACTCTCATAGCAGTGTTAATACTAGTTGTGATTTTTTGGCGATGCTGTTGTCACAAAGATAGACGAAAAGGTGTTAAAAATAAAAATTTGATTGCAAACGAGAGTAGGGATTCTACTTTAAGTAATTTATCTTCAGAAAAACCAGTGCATATTGAACTAAAACCTAATCCTGATTTAATCAACGATACAACGAGTGACTCTAATTGGACCGTTCATAATATTTCAATAAATGATATTAGGTGGACTCCAAGTGGGAGCTCCATCCCAGCTCAATCTCAAGCATATTTCAAGCCGTTAGATTTATCAAGTAGTGATTCTGGAGGAGCTTATGGTGCAAGAGCATGCTCTTCAGTGAGTGAGGAAAAACATTTAGACCGAGAAGGATATCCTGTAGATTATGGACTCCCACGTCCTGCAAAACTTGATTCAAGGAATCCTTATACTATCCAATCTGTATCAAACTACCCACCAGAAGCAATGTACAGCTGCAGCTATGGCCAAGTTTGTCTTCCGGATCAGAAGTATTTTCAAACTTTGAGCCGCATGAATGTAGGGAGTGATGTCAGCAGTGACTCAAAATACAAACAGGAAATACCTCTTCGAGAAGAATACGTGGTGTATAATCAAGATGTATATCCATCTCCTCCTGAAGGGTACAAAACAATTTATCCTAGTCAAACTCTAGTTAGACAAGGTACACCTCAAAAAGTGTCAAAATCTCATGAGCATCCAGGTGAAAGACCTCCACATGAAAGTCCAGATGAAGGATATGATGAGTCAGGAGACGGGACCGAAATTTGATTAAAAGTTACTTTTATTAAAAACTCTAAACGATGATGACATATTTTAGAAAAGAATATAATATATTTTGTTTATCTGTGATAAGTGGTTTGAAACGATTAACGAAAATATTAAAAAATCATGCATGACACAAGTTACGATTCTTCTAACTCCTCAATAAAAAGTTTTTGGTTTCACGATTTGTTTTTTGTTTTAATGTTTTATTCTGTTTTGAGTTATTTTTTTTTTACTTAACAAACTGCTTTTGAAGACAAAAGTATATCATCGAGGTCTTTGGATAATTGAGTATTTGTTTGCAGCTTTTTTTATATTGTTCACCCCCCCCCCAATTCCCCTTAGCTCATTCTTGTCTCCTTTTCAATATGTGGGCCTGGACTTGGTATCATGGTGACATGGAAAATAAAGAAAGAACAAATTAAATTTTCTATTTCAATCAAACAAGACTTCCGAACCTAAGTAATAATCAAATTTTGCTTCAAAGTAAGTCAGAGCAAAAAGCAAAATAAAATTATATTATAGAAGAGCTGTTGAATATGTAAAGAAAAATTGCATCAGATTTGATAACCTTTGATGACAGAAAAATAAATGATTTTGTGCATCAGAAAGTAAAAGTACTTCTTCGATCTGTTCGTCTGTTTTCGAATAATTACCTGTTAAGCTAGCTAGATACTCTTGCCCAGCATAAAAATTAAACAAATACACTTTTTTTGCGTAATTTATCTCTCTTTCACGATGAGAATATTTGAACACTTGGAAAACGTAGCACATAAACTTAGCATTAAGCCGTAGAGTTAATGGAATGGAGTCCTGTTTATAACAGATTGCTAGCTGCTATTCGTCAAGATATTGCCAGCTGGTGGAACAATTAAATTCAGTTTAACTTCCAGATTTTGCTTCGTTGAGACAGATATGGAGCGAGACAGAGATCCAGATAATAAAATATGGATGTGCTGATGATCAAATCCTCAGTAGAACATGACGGCCCTATCTTTCGAAATTCGGTTATCGCAAAAAAATGAATGCAACTCAATACCAAATAGAAAGCCTACATGGTTTCATAGAAACCATGGGATCCGGATAATAAAATATGGATGTGCAGATGATCAAATCCTCAGTAGAACATGACAGCCCTATCTTTTGAAATTCGGTTATTGCAAAAAAATGAATGCCACTCAATACCAAATAGAAAACCTACATGGTTTCGTAAAAAAGCCAAGAGGTGACGTACTAGGCAAGGTTGTGTACACCAAACGCTCCAAGTCAAGATTATAGACACAATCCTGGAAGTGCAAGCTGAGTCCTGGGGACGTGAGGCTTTCTTTTTATTGGAGAACTAAGAGCCAATATGTTTTTTTGGGATAAGGCAAAATTGCAGAATGACAGTATTTTCACTATAGAAGGAGTATTGCTTTTCTTGAATTTTTTAACCTTAGGGAGTTGTCATTTTTCTGGCCCTGCTTCGAAAGGTCTTCCTGCGTTTAAGGAAATAATACCCTGAACAACAGCAACAGAGAATCAGTGTTGCCAGAATGAGTGCAATTGTGCTATTTGGATGCCTCTTGCAGTGGCTTTGTTTGAAATCCTTAAATCGGTAATTTTTCAAAATGATTTTTTAATGGTGGCCTCGGCATGTTTTTGCTTAAAAAATGATTGCTCTGACGCATTTTTCGCTTTTACAGCTACATTACTTCATGCCATGCATCGAGTACCACTGGATAGAATTCTTATCCTGTTCGGAATAATATTCCTAATTTTCACAACTAATTTTAATAAAAGGCATCAAAGAGCATTTTTCAGGGTTCGCATGATTAGTGGAACAAAAGGAGTTCTGGTATTTTTGCCATAAGATGGGATTTTAATAAGATCATCGTGTTAATTTATGGGGGGCTGATAAGTGAAAATCACAAACTTAAATTAATAAAAAAAATATATAATAAAACAAAAAACTGCATTTTTCACGATATTATTTCTAAATACAATAAAAATTAAAGATAAATTACTTAGCTGCCCCCGCCCAGTTTTTCTGACATATGATATTAAATTCTTTTTTTTTTATGTTTTTAAACTCCTATGGTATACTCTCCCCCCCCAATTATGAGGCCTGAAACCGCTAGTATGACTAGTCTCACTAATGCAACTGTTAGCAAACTTCATTTTAGTGTAACGGCAACCCCTATACACTGATTTGCGTTAGCTTTTTTCAAAGTGTTTTCCTATTCTGGTTACCATGCACAAGGGATAAAAAAAAAGTCTTTTTGAACTTGATTTTTTCAAAAAGGGGCTTAGTGTTCTAACCTTTCACAATGTCTCGCGACCAAATCATGTGACAATTTAAAGATTTACATTTGAGAACTTATAGATATCAGTCTTATAAATATGCTACTCTTCAACAGTTCAATATTGTTACACAGTTAAATGGTTGAAAATAATTGGTTAGATTGTTTTTACGAGGCTAAACACAAATCTACAATAGAATTCATTTAAATGTCAAAATTGAAATGATTCATCAAAATAGTTGGGCCCAGGAAAATAATTTGTTAACTTGAATCTAAAAATCAAGTGGCTCACCTTTAAATTTCAGTACGAGAAAAATTTTCGAACTTGGGATAAAGGAAGTATGGCGAATGGTAGCTGTGAAAAAAACATTGATTTCACAGACTGAATACTTATTTGAACATGGGACCCAGGGGATGGCCCCATTTCCATCCCTTAGGTGAATCGTGCCTACAACACAAGCTCCTTTAATATATTGTAGAGAAGCTTTGAAATTGGTTATTACATTTTTAAGAACAAAAGAAATGCCATTTTTTTATTTTCCACTTTTAAATGGGTGCATGAACAATTCTTCTCTTTATTTTATACATTACTCATTTTTTGGTCGAAAATTTACATAAGAATAAGCGACAACTCCACAAAAGTAAGTGACAGTCAAATATGGAACAGAGGTTGTGTTTTTAGCCATCCTACCTTTCACTCTCCTTCAGATATGATTGTCAGGTACCCTTTATTTCTTGTGAATCGAATTATTGTCCTCTTTGTAGGGGGTTTTAAATAAAGGAAGTACCGGGTCAGAATCTTCAAACAGAAGGTAAAAAAGTAGACTATTTTTTAATATAAATGACCTTCATTTTGAAAAATATATTAGAACTACAAGAGCTATTATAATTACAGACACCGCCTTCTCTTGACATATTCAAAACCTCAAATTGTTTTACTTTGAATAGGCTATGGTAATTTTTTAAGTCACTTTGGGTTAGTGTTGAAGAGTATATTTTCTGTAAATTGGGAGGTAATACTAGTTTTCTTTGCGGAATAAATGAAAACATGCCGTAAAAACAAGCATTATAGTTATTTGGCAGAACATTAATGGAAGCCTGAATATTTTATATTCCAGATAGGCTTAGTTACTATAAAGCTTATCATTGACATAACCTACTGGACACTACAAAAAAACATTAACCTTTACATATTACAGTACGCATCACAGTGTGTTGTCGGGCTTATTTGCTGTTAACACAGCTCAAGAAGATCCTATTATAAGATTGTAATATTTCATCATCGGTATGAATGATACAAACGATACATCAGTGTAAATTAGATTTTTTTTTTTTCATATTCATTGTCTCAATTTGAAGCATTAGCTATGCGGTAATAGTTACTTGAATCGAGGGTTTATTGTTTAATGCGAAATAACGTAAACTTACAAGTAACCACCTTGTCATCCCCTAATATTCATTTGAATAATTACGACTGGGTTTAATTTTCTACATAAAATGATAATATTACTCGAATCGCTATTTATTCATCACTTTAAAACATGTTGTTTATAAGTAAAAACAAAAATGTACTTAAAGCCCAAGCTCAGTTTCAGACCCAGGATAATACATACTTTTGTTTCGATAGCTTGACTTTTCGAGGACAATTTGGAAAGAAAATCTTTATAAATATTTAAAGTTTATTTTGCGCTATCAATTAAGTTGAAAACTAAATGTGAACTCAGAACTTCTCGAAACAGTTTCAACCTTCCTTAAATAACTAAAATAAAGCTAAAACAAAATGCGATGGTAAATATATCTTCAAAAAATAACGATTTTGAGTTTTAATGTTCCAAAAGCTTTCTATACACAAAATAATGAACAGTAATTGATTTCAGTTCAGCTATTTTGCTTTTTCTGATTTCTTCTGACTAAAATTTGATTTGCTTCGTATCAATGCAACCCTTTTTCAATAACTGTAACCCAACTTTTACCCAAACAGTCTAGCATATTTCTTCTTTAAAAAAAGTTCTTGCTACCATATAATGCTTGACTTGTATCGAGAAAACGACCTCAATGAGCCCTCAAGGAATCCTAAAAAAGATTGTTTTACAATTACAAATACAGATGTTTCTAGTAGAAACTGATCAATTTAACCCAAACAGGAAGGCAAGGCAAACCTTGGTGCTTCACTAGGAGTGCAGTTGAAATTGGAAACTACTAGCCTCGCTGGTAATACAGAGCTGCTCATCAGACCTAAACATTAAAAGCAAGTTCAGTTTAATCCGTCAGAATATGGATTTTCACTCTATGTTTGTTTGAATCTAACCCAAAATTTTCTGAAAGTTAGAAGGTTGTTTGGTTTTTAAACCTTTTTTTTCGATTTTAGACTATTCAAACCTTGGCTAGTATGCAGAATATAAGTCAGCTAAATTTATATAACATTACTACTCTCAGCTCTAATATAAATATACCTACTAGGCCCTTTTGTGTTAAGTGGTTCTTTTATATCTGGCACAACGGAAAGTAAAATTAGTAAAAGAGGAAAAACCACCAAGATTTTATTGGAATTCACATATTAACTAAATTATTTCGATGGGTCGAGGTAGGTAGTGCGGATCAGTTTTTCTCCGAAGATTGACTAGAGTTTGCTCTCGTCCAAAAGTTGGGTTAGGGTCCAAAAGTTCGGTTAGGGTCCAAAATTTGGGTTAGGGTCCAAAAGTTGGGTTAGGGTTGTTGTTCAATTTGGTCGTCATTTCAATTTTGTTGGTTTTTATCTTGGTTTATTTTCGTCTCTAATATTGGATGTTGTTGATTTTTTCCGCTCTTGTTTATTTTAGTTTCTTTGTTTTGAATTGAGCATGATTGCCAAAGTATTGGTCTGATTCAATTTCTTTCGTTTCTATTGTTCCCACTTTGGTGATTTAGACATCAGAATAATGTCTTTATTTCATTGTGCATATTACCTAAAATTTGTTCTTCTGTATTTCCTTTGTTGCTGGAACAACATTTCCATTAATTATAAATAAATTTTTTGATCTATTTTTGTAATAGCAAGAAAACTAAAAAAAAAACTAGTCCAGGGTCGCTATGATATAATGGATGACAAAATGATCTTAGTTTGATTAGTTTTTAAGTCGTCAAAGTCTTTTGAAAATATGTAACAACACCAGATAAACTTGTCTTGGGTTATTAATGCTAGACAATTGATAATATATGATTTCAAATCATCGTAGGAAACAGTAGTTTGAGTTCTGTTAAGTTGTCCACCAGAGGCTGACATGCTATTTTTAATACTACAGAAGATTACTTGGTGGCTCATACTTTATTGAAAGTGAGCTTTGTTCGTTTGTCAATTGGGATTATAAAAGCAAACCCTCTTAACTGCTTCAAGCTGAACTATTTTAGCATATTTTGTGTGATATCCTGATCAGGCTTTTGGTTTTCCAGGGGGGTGTGATATTTGGGGCGCCTTTGCATTTCAAATACAAAAACCAATATCCCAGTGTAATTAGGCTCTAAAAATAAAGGTTTAACAAGTGTAATTTTTATTCAGAAAGGAATTTATTAAAATCACTAAACCTACTCAAAACTTGAGTATTCTAGCGACATTGAAGCATTCCCAAAGATTAACCTTACGCTGCCTTAAAACAGATTACTATGGTAGGTAGGTCTTTAAAAAAACACCTATAATTTGTATTATATTTTGAATTCAAAACTGTTGAGTTATTGAATTCGGAACTATGTTACTCTTGCAAAATGATTCAATTTATGTAATTAAGTAAGTAAGTAAGACGGCACTAGATCCTTAAGGTCCGAACTGGCGGTGCTGATATCTGTCTCATGGCCCTTCAGCCAGGAAGTGCAATGGGGGATTGGGGGCCAACCATCCTGTGCTTTCACACACCCTTCCTGCTTACCTTCCCCAGATTTCTCCAGGTACCCATTTAGAGCTGGGTCGACTCTGGTTGAGCTTACAGAGTCGCGCCACTGACCCCCGTCCCAAACTAAATAACTGGTCACAGCTGGGATTGAACCCGTGCCCGTGCCCCTTGGACAAAGAATTCCCACGCCAGTGCGACAACCACTTAGCCAGGACGGCGTTCTTGACCAGGACGGCTTTTCAATTTATGGCTTGCATTTTACAAACCTCAACAAAATAACTTGAATATAATAAAACATTTTTACTTAAACAGAAAACATTCTGTTAGTAACATATTTAGGCATACAATTGCCTAAAATACACATCGAATTAAGAATAAGTATCGAAATGTTCAGAAAAGCACATAAGCACATAAGTTGAGCTGCTATTGAAAAACTTAGCTCGTTACAACCAGGATTTGGAAGTTGGTTTAGAAAGAACCGGACAGAAACTCTATGTTATTTACTAATTTTTACCCCTATTATGAATTCTTTAAGATTATCGATCTATCCAAGTTACATACAGCTAGTACTATTTCACATAACCTACACTTTTGATACCACAAAATGGATAAATTTTCTAATCCATTTTCACCATTGTAAAAGACTGCAAATTTCACTTTAAATTGATAGTACTAATTACGGCTACTCCAACTTCCGAATTCAACATCACGAACCCATTTAAGCCTTTATTCAAATTTTTATTCCCACTATGCCACCAAAAGTTTGTGCTTTAAAAGTTATACTAGAGGTTTTGTGTTCAGAAGTTTTTGTGCGTGACTTTGACAAGAAAATGAGAGGAAAAATAAACGTGAAAAGTTTGGAAGTAAGTATAAAAATAATTAAACGTAGAACCAATTAAAAAGTTCGTACAAGCCTTTTACTGGATTGTGACCTGATAACATCGTTTAACCTTTGGCAATATTTATCAAAAGAAAAACGACTAAAAAATTAAATGTTGTGTTCCTCTCAGATCCTGAAGGATATATTTTGTCAGCTCCAGCGAGCCTGTTTTTACAAAGGTCTGAAAATCAGCTATTAAAAAATTGAATTTGGAACTAAAGAAACCGTCAATGCAACAACAAAAAAAGTAAACACCATTTATTTTTTTACTTTTATTCACCAATTGAAGGCGGAAATAAATAGTGGTTTAACTTTAATCGGTAAAGTCTTCGCTTCCTAAACATAAGCAGCGCTGTTTGTCGTCATTGGTTAGAACAATCTGCAGTGAATAGAAATGTCGGTCAGTGTGTTTGAACTGTTTTGAGGTAACTCTTACCAGTCAGTTAAGCATTCTTGAATTTGGCAATCTAATCTAATTTTCTAATCTATTTGGCAATATAATATAATATAATCTTCTTCTCTCTCTCACACCAGGCTTCGCAGCGCTGTAGATAAGCAATATGTTGCTAGTTCTGGCAATTATGTTGCTTTATTATTATTAATTATACTTGTAAGCAACTAAGAGTACATTCCTTTGAAACAATTTCTTCTGAAAGGTCATTGCATATGGCAAAAATAGGTCAAACAAAGCTTTCCCTGTTGTGCTTCTGGCAGGGAGTTGTTCACTGTAGGTAATCCTGACAAGAAGTACTATGGTGAGAGTTCTAATTAGCTTAGCTCTGGAAGTTCTGAGTTCACACAGCTCTTTACTTGGAAGAGTGTATATATCTTTCATGACATATGGTAAACATGGAACCTTTCATATCTTAACATAAGTGAAACACTGACATACACTCCACTTAAAGGACTCCTTTAACAATTGATGTTTGTTGGCAAAATGTTTATTCCATGTTGTTGCTCTAACTGGTCAATTTTGGTTTCGTTCATAACTTATCCCAACGTGATTTATGTTCGATCTGTCGAGTGTGACTCTCTGGGAAATTTTTTGGTGCCCAAAAGGCCTTCTTGATAATTTTCACAGTCATCCAAGGAACAAAGAAAGCAATTAGTAGGATAGTTGTCAAAAACAGAGTCACTCTCTTCAACCCAGGTATACCAAACCGGGATTAAATCAAACTTGGCCTCGTCCTACTTTTTTGTAAGCCACTTGGTAGGTTACTTGAAAACATAAACTGACTGAAATATCAAAGGTTTTTTTTGGAATACGGCACAATCTTTTAATTCTAGAATAGATCTGAAGGGGGTTCCCAAGAAAAGTTAAAGATTGGGACTTTAGAAGAACATTTTCTCACTGTTCTGAAAGATCCCTGCTTATATTTCCTCCAAGAATCTCATCAGTTTTCATCTACTTTAATGGCGACTTAGATTTTATTTTTGATGAGGTGTTTTTATTTTTAAATGGTCAAAGGATTTACGTAAAAGAATAAAGCCTTATAAGATACGCAACAAATGCTTCTAATCCTGCTTCTTTTTGCAGTGAAAAAAATTACTTGAGACGCGAAAAGAATATTGTGAGCGTGTAATATTCGAATTACCAAAGTTAAATGTTTTGGGATGAGCAAAGAGTGTGCCGAGCCAAGGCGTAATATTTATAATAGCATAGAGTAGAGGTTCCCAACTGATTTGGGGCTTTATCCCACCTAGGAATTTCTAAAATGCTGATCCCTCCCCCCTCGTGACATTTAAATTTTGTTATTAAAGATATTATTTTTATTCGGCTGAAGGAAGCTTAAAAGGTCATTAAATTGGTATCTTTTTTGTCGTGGTCCTTTAGGCATAGTTTACACTAATGAAAAATATCACCTTAATGCGGCACCTTTTATACAATGTATAGCATAATTGCAGTACTATTATGTATCTTTTTAGCTCTTTAAATGCATTTGAATGTGACATCATTCAAATGATTTTTTTTTAATTAAAGCTCGAAAGCATAGTTACCCGAAGGATGAGGTCCTGTTCATGACCATCAGAATATTATCATGCCCTAATGATGGGGTCTCAAACCCACGTTTGGGATCACTGGGAAAGAGGGGTGAGGAATTCTGAATGAATTCATTAAGTAATTAAGCTAAAAAAAGAGGAATGTTTTGCTAAAACAAACAAGCTATAAAAATAAAACAAGATAAACAGCTATAAAATTTTTTTTGAATAAAACAACAAGACATAAAAATGAACGAGAAAACAAAACCGAATAATAGAAAAAATAAACAAGAAACGTCTTTGTAGTGTATTATTTTTACAGTGTAATTTATTAGTCAGAAAAACAATTGCAAACGTTACTAATATAAATATATAATAATTTAAGTAGGCTTTGCTTTATACAGTCCAATAGTAACTAAAGGGGTTTTGTTCCTGCCACCCTTCGCAACAGAAAATGTCGTAAAGGCCGTTGATTATGATCCGCTATTCCGAATTTCTAATATTACTGTGCTGTAGTCAAACTGAAAACCTGCTCATTTGAAGCAAAGAAGAAACGCTTATAAATAAATTTCCACAACATGGACGAAGCTCAAAAAAAGAAAAAAACGGAGAAAATTATTAGTTATATGGCATATATGCTTGTCCAGCAAGAACTAGTTTGAACAACCAGTTTTTTTTTAACCAAAGATATAACTTTTAAGTTATTTGTCGTAATAATTTTGTCTTAGTTACGTTTGGTGTTTTTATTTTCGTTCTGATTTTAAACCCAAGGGGGTGCCTACTTTCCGGTAGCTGGTGTATATCTCAAAACTCCATGTGTGCTGCGTAGCTCCCCACACTTGGCAAAGTTTTCACCACGCTTAGTATGCGTCACGTGATGTGCGTGATTTCGGAAAGTCGACACCCCTGGTTCAGACCATTTGTGAGTGCATATTTAAGTAAGATAACGGTACCAAATCATACACTAAATATTATGTGAATGCTAGCTAGACTTTGTTATGTAATAAACGGTATTTCTTATAACCATTGTTACATCTCTTCAGTTTTGTCTTATATTCATGTTTGTGTCCAGTAGAGCACATGAAACTTAAGCCACCAATTTACGAGCTTAGAGCAGTTAGAAAGATAATCACTTGATAGTCGATTGGCCCTCCTACCCAAATTTCAAAAATTAAATTAGATGCTCAGTTTCCAACATTTAGCAGAGGAACGAAGGTCTTTTCAAGAGTTTTTCCCTTCCAATGAGTACCAGTGAGTCTGACGGTTACTGAACCAGAGTTCTACCTATACCCATTCTCTTTAATTATGCTTTGAACACATACGGGCTAGCATACGCTAAATAGAATATCCTTTTTCCCAAACTTTTTCATACTCTTCATCTTCCTTAAGATTTACGAGAATCATTGGTCACTATAGCCAACAAGGACGGTAGATGACATTTAAGGACGGGAGAAGAAAACCCACATACAATTCCAACTAAAGGTAGTGGCGAGTTTGGAACCAGGATTTTAACAACAGTTTCACATCTAACACCGTATAATATTTCTTTTGGCTGTCTTTTTGACTTGTTCTAAGGGGAGGACAGTTGATTTCTGAGCAGCCCACTACTCTAGTCCTATTGTGAGTTGTCATGACAGCCAAAAAACTCAAGGACATAAGAACATGCTTCCTCTGATCTTAGCAATTTGATAGTTAAAAGTATGTCTTTTCCCTATCGTTATTATTAGCATTGGAAATACATTAATAAAAATTACCGTGGCTAGTAATTAGTGCTATTAACAAAGGTAAATTTGTTGCATATAAGCTGGTAAGCGACGCAAGTAGTTTGTTCGATTTGTACCTTGGAGTTAATTTAGCTTTTCACTTTATATGCCTTTTTGGGTGAATTCCTAAGTAAAATTGTTGGTAAAATGAGGGAATTTATGTAGATAGTTAGAGTTCTGGGTACGAGAGGAGGTTTGAAAAATAAAGTTGAGTAGACTAAGTTGCTATACATAGAGATTAAAGGTGATACAAAGGTTATGTTATGGACTGAAACTTTTACCCATTCTATAAGATAACTAATCTACGTAGCACTATTAATAAAATAGCAGTGGGAATGTCTTTCAAGGATAATTGTCAAGGAGCATAATTAGGTATTCATTCGAGGGGCTCTGCGTCTCACGAATAGACTCTTTTGAGTGACTGTACATGGAGTTGAGAATTTTGGCAATCCACTTTGAGTCAAACAAAGAACATATTACCCTAAAATAGGTTGTGAAGGAGTTTTAAAAATACCGTCAGTTGACGGGGAAAAAAAACAGAGCTTCTACTGGGGTAGGATCGAGGAGAATCTTACAACAGTCAACTCACCTCAGACGGTTTGGTATGACAATGAGTTGCTTGTAGTAAGAGTGATCCAGAGTCTCAAAATTCATGTAGGCAAATTTGACTTATTTTAGAGAATAATCACACAGGATTTTTTAAGCCTACGATAATGTTAGCACATTTTCTTTCAGCCCTAACTTTTAGTTCGCAACAAAACTTTTTTCATTAGCATCTATAGCGTGGTAATGCATATATATTTTTTTGGCCTTTTTGATTAAATTTTCCTAGTAGGAGGCAATCTTGCAATATTTTGACTGCTACTGTTTTTTCAATAACTGAGCCTATGAAAACATATCAAGTATAAAAATCATGTTTATGCCTCCTGAGTTATGACCTTAACTTTTAGTTACCTTGTGCAGGTGGTATCTAAACATCAAACCACAGGACACGAGCTTCAAAGCATAGGAAATCCGCATTGGTCACACAACTTTAGAATCAAATCAGCTTGCTAACTGGAGAAACGTATCCTGATAGTACCCATAGTGATTAAACATATTTCTTTTTTTTAACATAGGTAGGTATTAGCAATTTTTTATTATGCTGTTTTTTCTTATTAAAATTAAAATTTCCTTAATATTCAAACCATGATATAGCTGTGAAACTTAAAAGAAACCTGATTAACCGAAACAGACATGGAAATCACTCCATCAAATGGGGGGTGGTATAAGTTGGCCCACTTGTGCCAAATTATGGGCCTATCTAAGGGGTTATCAAGTAAGGGTAATTAAGAGCATTAGAAAATAAAACAGACTCGTCTTGTTCAATGTTTTTTAATGCAATATCTGACAATTTTATAAAATATTATTTTTTCACAAAAAAAAGTGTTTTCTTAAATATTTTAGAACCTTGAACTTCAGTTTTTTTATCCTTGAATTATAAAACCGAACTTTTCAAAACCTTGAATTTCAGTTTGCAAAGACACTGTTGAAACTTGTAAGCACTTCCTGCGATTTTTTACAAGGAAAAGGTTGCTAGGAATTAATCCTACCCCCCCCCCACCCTTGTTCTCAAAGCCTAAAATGGCTCAAGTATCGTTTTTGTTCTATTGAACATGATATGAATTAACCAGTAAACAGTCTAGTTGTAATTTGTCGAAACATCATCAAAACGACTATAATAACCAAACAGACTTTTTGCTAATTTACAGTAATATTAATTCCTGGAAGTCCGAGTGATTCTGAACTTTCCACTGTATAAAGAAAAAACTGTAGAATATATATGGTTTTAAAGTAATTCGCAAATAACACCTAGGCCATTAGATGGTTTAGGGAGCAGTACCCCTATTCCTGTTTTTTCGCAATGTCAGTAATTTAAAGTTTGGCTTGACTGTTTGTCTTAATTTCTATTCGTTCTACGATTCGTTTATTCGTCGGCATTTGTTATTTTTATAATTGGCATGATTATTAATTTTAATTTTTCTTTGTTTTGGAGTATTATTGATTCGCTCATATACTAATACTTTCTGCTCGTCATAGGTTTTAATAAGGGTCTTTCTTTTTTCTAAGATTTTTTTTTTTGAAAAACGTAATTTCAATTTATTTTCTGTTGTCATACTCATCTATTTATATAAAAATAAGTTGTTTGTCTGTGTACTGACGTCATGTTTGTGTGTCGACTGATGTCATGTTTGTCGTGTGACGTCATTATAAGGATTGAGCTGTATGTCGTCATGAAGTTGTTTGTCGACTGACGTCATGTTTGTCAACTGATGAAATTACAGACCGGGACACCAGGACACAAATGACGACCGGGACACAGGGAATATAAATGACGACCGGGACGCTCAAAGAGAAATTACAGACTGTGACACCGGGACACAAATAACGACGGGGACACAGGAACACAACTACAACGGGGACGCCGGGGGCACAGGGGGGGATATATAAATGACGACCGGGACACAGGGAATGTTCGAAGAGAAATTACAGATCGGGACACCGGGACACAAATCACGACCGGGACACCGGGACACAGGGAATATAAATGACGACCGGGACACTCAAAAAGAAACTACAGACTGGGACACCGGGACACAAATGACGAGCGGGACACAGGGAATATAAATGACGACCGGGACACAGGGACACAACTACAACGGGGACGCCGGGGGGCACAGGGGGATATATAAATGACGACGGGGACACAGGGAATGTTCGATTAGCAATCACCATCAACAAAGCTCAAGGGCAATCATTAGAATAATGAGGTAAAGATCTGAATACGGATTGTTTTTCCCATGGGCAATTATATGTTGCATGTTTAAGAGTTGGTAAACCTGACAATATATTTATAAGCATAGACAATGGGACAGCGAAGAATGTTGTATATTTGCAAGTTTTACGTAGTTAAAAACATATATATATCTATCTATATTCACAGGTGGGACACAGGGACACAACTACAATGGCGCGTAACTAATATGGCGCGTAACGACTTACGTGCACAGGGGGGGTCTTTGGGGGGTGCGAAGCGCCCCCATCAACTAGGTGTTGGGGTGGCGCGAAGCGCCACCCCAACAGCTAGTAGTATATAAGAGACTAATATTACGATTTGTACTAAGCTTTTTTCTGTTACTAACCTTAATAATTAAAATTCGAGATTTTAATTCAACATCTTGGACAAAATCAGAATAATCAGTTAAAATTTTTGATCCCAAGTAGTTTTGTGAGATCTTTTTTTATAGTATTTTACTATAGAGCTTTAGAAAGATGGGATGGAGGAATATTATTCCTTTGCACTGAAAATATGTGTTATTTCTAGTGAACAATAGTGCTAAAGCCATCATGATCCCCATTTTGTGGACGCTATTTAAGATATACGCATCATAATTCATTATTGTACTAAATTAGGCTTTTACGTTGTATTTTTATGTAACTGTTTTTTTCTTATAAGCATATGTGAAGAATAACTTTTAACTCTGAAATTAACTGTTAATATTTCAGATCACCTCCGTCCTCTCCTAATAATTGCTTGGAGAGCTGTATTTTTCAAGGATGATTGTTATTCCTGAATAACTGTTTTATGAATATTAGAATTGAATGTAAAAAACAGGGATTGAAGAAGAGAGAAGTAACCTTAATTCACATTTAAGAGGGCATTACCTTAAATTACTTGTAATAACAAACTCCAAGTAAAGAGCAATGCTTGTCTCTAGAAAACAAAACTGTTAAAAGCAAATTTTACAGCAAAACAAACGCAACAAGAAAATTCATTATTTATATTAACTCTAGGTCTGCAAATGCATTAACTTTAAAATTGATCATTAAAATATATTAGCACAAAAAAAATTTTATGCTTCTAAAAAGATTTTTTAGTTAAAAAAAGTTTGGAAAAATAGGAAGATAAGTCCTCAAACTAAGATTAGAATACTGGAAGCTATAGTGATGACAGTTATCAAATATGGTTCTGAAGCCCGTCAAAAGAGACAATTAAAAACACAAGTTTGTGGACAAACTGAAAAGTGCCCCTGCAAAGTGGTGGTGAAGGGTCGTCAAAGAAGCTCTACCGTCATCTAAATCAACTTCATGTCGAAGGGACGATGATCCAGTCAGGACAAGAAAAGGCAGATACTCTTGCACAAGCCTTTTTAAAGGTCTCTAAACTTGATGAAGACGGAGTCTCCCCTCCTTCTTTTCACCACAAAACGATGCAAAAAAAACCAGCGTTAACGTAACTATTAGTAAGGTACTCACAACGATAAGCCAGCTGGATGTCACCAAAGCTTCAGGACCTGGCACGATTCCCAATCTTATCCTTAATAGATGTGGCCCTGAACTTGCTGGTCCTCTCGCCTCTCTGTATAGGAAATGCTTTGCTTTGGGATCATTCCCAAAAGCCTGGAAAACTGGTCATGTGGTCCCTCTTTCAAAAGTAGAGTATAAACTTACTAATGTAGGATCATATCGTCCAATAAGTCTGCTGTTCGACGTAGGTAAAGTTTATGAAAGCGTCATTAGTAAGACTCTTTATAATACCTTGAGTCACATCTGGTGTTTGCAGACATGCAACACGGTTTTCATAGAAAATGGTGTATATTAGACTGTATGAATGTACAGTATCAAGAGTGGGCTGAGCTCCTTTTTCAAGGACATGATATTAGCCATCTTTTTTGACATCGTAAAAGCCTTTGATTGTGTATGGCACAAGGGACTTCTTTGTAGACTGAAACCCTATGGAATTGATGGTCGACTATTTGAGGTGATTGCTGACTTTCTTGTCAACGATCGTTGCAAATTGTTCACGGCCACTTCATATCAAAAGAACACCCAGTCTTGTCAGGAATATCCCAAGGAAGTATTCTTAGGCTAACTCTTTTCTTTGTGTTCATAGATGACCTAGAAGACATCCTTGTGAAGAAACCTCACCAATTTACTGATGAAAAGACAACAAAAACATCCATTGCAAATGACTAATATTCCAGTGGATCCAACTAGGAGCATCAGGCTAACCTGGAGAGATTTGAGGCGTAGGCAGATGCATGGCTTATAAGTTTTAACGCAATGAAAATGAAAGAGCTCCTAATTTCTAACACGAGTAATATGAAGGCTCATCCTGATTTTGTCTTCAAAGGAAAGGCAATAAGGCGAGTTGATACACTGCACCTACCTGGAGTCAAAGTCTCTTTGGAACTCTCATGGACTGAGCATCTCATTAAAGTTAGATTTTCTTGCTCCAAGAAGTTAGGGATTATCCTAAGATGCAAAAGTCTTGTCTCTGATGAGTCTATTCTGCCACTTGTCATTTCTTGCATCAGACTTGTCATGGAATATGCATGTCCTCTCCTCGCTGGTGCACTAAAAAGCCATATCGCTTCACTCCAATAAATTTAATATAGAGGAATTCGTGCACCCACCTCTGGCAAAATGAAAGCCAAAACCCTAAAGTTGATCCAGGAACGCCTCGACGTGGCGTCCATGTCGGTTCTCTAAAAGTACATGTATAATCCCCCATCAGAGGAGTTATCGAAGCTCGTTGCTGATAGAGCAAAGCCCTTGCAACCAATTCAGCGAAGTACAGTTCGTCCAAACTACCTCGAGCAGGGTACTCCCTGCCAAGACTATCTGAAAACGAGTTTTGCCCGGCGGTCAGTTGCCACGTGCAATAGATTGCCGGCTGACATAAGCCCGGAAAATCCTTCCCCTGACGGGTTCAAGAGAAGGCATAACAAACACCTGAGTGTGTGGTAAAATGAGGTAATTACCAGGACTAGCGGCATCATCATCTATGATGGAACCCTGAAGCCTGTAATAAAAAAAAATTGCCGCTCCAAAAACCGATTGTAGATTTGCTAGATATTTTTCAGAGAAATTGCCTACGGATTATTCTAGGTACCCGTCTGACTGACCGTATTTCCAACAAAAGGCTGTGCCAAAGGTGTGGTCGAACCCTTCTTTCTAGGGCTATAATAAGAGAAAGGTTAAGATGGCTAAGGGACGTTCTGCGGATGAAGTATAGTAATAGACAGTAGTAGACAGGTTTAATAGCAAAAATTTGACAGCTATCGCTGATTTGTGTTTCTTTAAAACATATACAAAATCAAACTACACTTGTAAATATAACTCAAACTATAAATATTAACTCTTATTATACATTTTGACGAAAACCGGTACGAAAGAATTACCAGATCGGTTTGTTCTTGCTTTAACGGGAACTAACTTATCTTGCTTTCTCGTTCTTGATGGTAGAGGTTGATCAGGTAGAATGTCACGGTGCTGAGATTTAGAAAGCAAGAACTTTCCAAAACTCATTATCAGAGTTTCGTGCCGGTTTTGGAGTGACGGCAGTCCTAGCACTTCCAGAGCCTTTTCGTAGGGGATGTCACGGCTGCCCAAGATGGTCGATACCGCTCGCTTCTGAACCGATTCAAGCTCCTGACAAAGATAGACTGCTCTAAGTGCTGAGGGCACCCAAACAGGGCACGCATATTCCAGAATGGGGCGGACATACGCTATGTATGCATACTTAATACTCTCTGTGTTTGCAGTGAACCTGCACATACCATTTAAAGTCTGTAGACTAGTGTTTGCACTTTTAACCACGTTTTCAATATGTGCGGCAAAGCTGAAGTCATTGGAGAAAGTAACTCCAAGAATCTTGATACTGTTTGTTAGAAGGAATGAAACATTTGGCTCCATAACATCACTTTTTAGCGGGTTGACAGATTGTCGAAGATTGTCCTTTTGGCCAACGGTCTAGGGTTAAATGGAAAGCAGACCGTCCTTGCTTGGGGTGGGAGGATATAATAAAGAAATATTCAAAAGAAATCAGAACTTCTGGGTAGGGTGTAAAGAGGGAGGCTTTGAATAGATTGGGATGGAAGAGGAGCATGCGTAGCTGTGTTGGACTCAGGCGGCTTGGTGCTGCCATTAATTTTTAGCGGTAGTAATCTAGGGGACATGAATTAGGTGGTGGCTTCTTAACTCGCATTTAGGGTAACCTTGGGTTTTCTGTTAAAGCGATAAAATATTAATAAAAAGGTTTTTTCAAAAAGTTTGTGGTAGCGAACTGTAAGTAAGGAGCGACTTGAGCAACCGAAACTTTAAAAACAGAATTTTGATACCTATAGGTATATCAAAAGAATCGGCTTATTAGGCTGATTTCAAATATACAAGTTACATTAAGTATGGCTACGAGCTTAGGAAAATTTGCCTGATTTGCGAAAAAGGGGCATTACCCCCTAAGAGACATATAATCTTAATGAAAATCACACGATCAGTTTCAGCGTATCAGAAAACCCTTCTATAGAGGCTTCCAGCTCCTTTATGTCAAAAATGTGGAATATTGAATATTTTGCCAGAAGTAAGATCACTGATGCGTGTTTATTTGTTTTTTTTTTCAGGGTAATCGTATTGACCCAGCGGTCCTAAAACATCGTGATGGTCTGATTCGAACAAAAATAAGATTTATCGTTCCGTTTTTAGGTGACAATAAAGATTGGAGCGCAACTAGGCCTCCTCCCCCACCCCCTTTTTCCCCAAAATTCTCGAATCGAAATTTTGATATAATCATTTTGTTCATCAAGGTTGAAAGGACCAAAACTGTGCATTTGGATCCCCCACACACAGCGCCAGGAGCACCACAGCACCAGGGGAAAGGTCTTTAATTTACCCATTTTTCACGCGTAATATTTTTTATTGGGAAACTAGCATAAATTTTAGGGCGGGAGGGACGAATTTTCTGCTGGGAGTTTTTCCAGGGGGAATTTTCCGTGGGGGGGGGGAGAAGTATCCAGGGGGTGAAATTGTAAGGGGAAATTATACAGTGGGAGAATTTGCAAGAATTCGTATACAAAATTCTTTTTATACGTCTTGCTTTCTCTTTTCCGCATCATTTCTACGCATGGAGTTGTTTAGGGTAATTGTGTTGGGTGAGTTTTTACCGAATTGAATTTTCTAGAGGATATTTTCGCGGAGAGGGTATTTTTCAGTGGATATAGGGCCAGATTTCCTGGGATTATATAAAAAACGATAAGAAAATAAATAAAAAAGCAAGCTTTTTCAACTGAAAGTAAGGGGCAACACCAAAACCCAAAATGAACAGAAATTATTACGGATATAAAGTGGATTGCCTCTTTCTCAGCACCTTGCTCCTTACGCTAAATTTTGAATTTTGCTCCCAATTCTTTAATAACGACTCCTGAAGCACAAGGGTCGTTGATTTAAAAACAATAAGAAGATTTTTTTAAAACTGCTAAAAAACATTAGCGTAACGAAATAGCGGGGTGAGTGGGAGGCGACCCCCATCATATACGTAATAATTTCTGTTCGTTTTAAATTTTAATGTTGCTCCTTACTTTCAGTTCAAAAAACTTTTTTTTAGTTAATCAAATAAAAGTAAAGAATGACATTGAGACTGAAAACAAATAAAATTTGTTCGTATATTACGAGGGATGTCCCCTAATCAAATCCTTGCTCTTTATGCTAATTTTTTTCTCCCTCATTCTTGATTACGGCTGCTTAAATACAAGAACCGCTCAACACAAACACAGGAAGCCCGCGTATAGAGCAGGGACTGAGGAACGGGCAACTCCCCTTCATATACGAAATAATTTCTGTGGTTTTAAGTTGTAATGTTGCTTTTTACTTTCATTGGAAAAAAAAACTGTTTCTTTTATTTGGTATCTTATGGGGACCATATATCCAATACAGAACAAGAGCTAAGAGCTCATATGGCACTTGTGACGAGGTCAGAAGAGCCAAGAGCCAAGAGCTCATATGATAAGAGCTCTACCAAAATTCCGAGAATCAATAGATTGCTTTAAAAGGAAAATCAGAGGCTCAATGCCGGTCGGGGTTTAAAACAAGAACTCTGAGTCACGAGGTCCTTCTAAATATCAAAATTCATTAAGATCCGATCAACCGTTCGCAAGATAAAAATACCTCAATTTTTCTAATTTTTCCTCTCCCTTCAGCCCCCCAGATGGTCGAATCGGGGTAAAAGACTTTATCAAGTCAATTTGTGCAGCTCTCTGACACGCCTACCAATTTTTATCGTCCTAGCACGTCCAGAAGCACCAAACTCGCCAAAGCACTGAACACCACCCCTTAACTCCCCCAAAGAGAGCGGATCCAGTTTGGTTACGTCACGAATCTACGACATTTATAAGTATGTTCCAAGATTTCCTGTTTCCCCCTCCAACTCCCCCCAATGTCAACGGATCTAGCCGAGATTTGAGATGAGAGCTCTGAGACATCAGTTGCTTCTAAATATCAAATTTCAATAAGATCTGGTCACCCAATTTTAAGTTAAAAATACCTCAATTTTTGTTTGTACCTCAAACAAAATACCTCAAACAAGCAAAGCTTGTTTGGGCTTACAACCCCAGTACACATACAAATAAAAACAATAAGAAAAGGAGAGGAACATAAAAAAGAAAAGAAAAGGAAAAGAAAAGGAAAAAACTGAAATGAAAAGAAAATAATCAATTACCTGCATTTCGATCGATACGGGATTGCACTTTAAAAAAGAGAAAACAAAAAGAAACTAAAACCACTTGACCAGTATCACCTAAAACAAAACCAACATCTTGGCTCCCTTTGAGGTCCACTCGACTATCAAAACCATAAATATTAAGGCAAAATAGCTAATTCCTGCCGAAATTCACGAAAATTTTCCATGTTTCTTAAAGTCGTAGGTAAACAATTCCGTGCATGCCGAATAGATAATTGAGATCTACGGGTAATAGCAAGCAGACGATGAATTATATTGGACTATCTCGTAAAATGTGTTTGAATATAACTTCCTAATTCAAACATACTTTTAAAACATATTGGTAAACAATTTTGAAAATATTAATATATAAACAGGCTTTGATAAAAAGTAACAAGTCCTGCTAAAGAAAATATTTTGCAATCTGTATATCACTTTTGTACCGAATCTTTAAAACCAACACCCCAAAACACTCGAAGTACTTTATTCTGCAAAACTCGAATATGATGGAGATGAGAAGAAAATTTACTACCCCATTGCAAGATTTTGCAATACATATACCTCATTATTACCGAGTCTTTAAAAGCAGCACCGCATAACACTCGAAGCGCTTTATTCTGCGATTAAATAAAAAAAACAAGTTTTTTCAAATGAAAGTAAGGAGCAACATTAAAACTTAAAACGAATAGAGTTTACCCCGTATATGAAAGGGGCTTTTCCTCCTCAACGCTCCGCTCTTTACGCTAAAGTTGGACTCTTTCTCTTAACTCTATTTTTAAAACAGTAAGAAACTTTAGCGTAAAGAGCGGGGCGTTGAGGAGGAAAAGCCCTTTTCATATACGGAGTAATTTGTGCTCGTTTTAAGTTTTAATGTTGCTCCTTACTTTCATTTTAAAAAACTTATTTTTTTTTTATTTAATTTCTGGGTGTTTTTGAATTAAATCATGTTTTGATCTTGGCTCTCCGCACATAAATAATTAAAACAAAATTTCGTATTAATTAATTGCAATTAATCTGAAGGTTTTGAGAAAAAAGGAGCGAGGGAGGAGGCCTAGTTCCCCTCCAAGTTTTTGATAACTCAAAAAATCAATTAGAACTTTTAATTTTTACAAAAGTTTTGATTGGTAAGAAATACGTAACTTACGAATTAACTTACGTAACGACCTTCTATATTCGTATATTTTTATTGCGTATATGATGAGGTTCAACCCTCGTCGATACCTCGCTCTTTACACTAAAGCTTAGATTTTGCCTAATTCCTTAAGAATGACCTATAACTCACAAAGCCCGTAGAATAAATGGTTGAAATTACTCAAAATACTTTAGCGTAAAGAGTGAGGTATAACGAGGAGGTAAACCCCTCATATGCGTAATAAGTTTTGTTCGTTTTAAATTTTAATGCTGCTCCTTACTTTCAGTAGAAAAACTTTTCATATTTATTTTTTTCATTGTTTTTTCAAATAATGCTAAAAAATCCTGCGCTCCCCTTCATTGAAATTCTCTTCACCATGAGAAGTTTCTCAATGGAACTATCCTTCCGCTTGGCCCCCCTCAACTCTCCCCCCTAAACTCAAAAAATCCCCCCAAAAACGTCTGTACACTTCCCAGTAACCATTACTATATGTAAACACAGGTCAAAGTTTGTAACTTGCAGCCCCTCCCACTGGGACTGCGGGGGAGTAATTTGTCCCTAAAGACATAGTTATTAGTTTTTTTGACTATGGTGAATAAAATGGCTATCTCAGAATTTTAATCTGGTGACTTTTGGGAAAAAAGAGCGTGGGAGGGGACCTAGGTGCCCTCCAATTTTTTTGGTCACTTAAAAAGGGCACTAGAACTTTTAATTTCCGTTAGAATGAGCCCTCTCGCAACATTCTAGGACCACTCAGTCGATACGATTACCCGTGGGGGAAAAAAACAAAACAAAAAAACAAACAAATAAACACGCATCCGTGATCTGTCTTCTGGCAAAAAGTGCGAAATTCCACATTTTTGTAGATAGGAGCTTGAAACTTCTACAATAAGGCTCTCTGATACGCTGAATCAGATAGTGTGATTTTCGTTAAGATTGTATGACTTTTAGAAGGTGTTTCCCCCTATTTTCTAAAATGAGGCAAAGTTTCTCAGGCTCGTAACTTTTAATGGGTATAACTGATCTTGACGAAACTTACATATTTAAAATCAGCATTAAAATGCAGTTCTTTTGATGTAAATATTGGTGTCAAAATTCCATTTTTTAGAGTTTCGGTTATTATTGAGCCGGGTCGCTCCTTACTACAGTTTGTTACTGTATGATTCAGTTTGAAGCACTTGTAACTTCGAAGCAGTTTGAAGTACTTGAAGCATTTCGTTACCACGAACTGTTTGAAACTCAAATATGCCGGAGATGAGAAGGAAATGTACTACCCCAAACAGTACAGCAATATAGCAGATGAGGAACAATTAAGGAATAATATAATGTTCTTAAAATATCTCTCGGGAAAATATACTTCAGGTTTCTTAAAATGCAAAATTCCTAGCGAGTTTAAGACTAATATAACCTATATTTTTTCTAAAAATAAGACATTCTTCAATTAAAACTCCTTGATATTTTGTACAATTTATTCTGAAAATACTCATATCAACAAAATTAGGTTTGTCTATCCAAGGATAATAATTTGAGTTCCTACCATAATTCAGACTTAACCTATTCAGCTTCATCTACTTGTCTACAAACTCCAGACATGAAGTAATACGACTCAACAGCTGAATTCCTGTTTGTACAGCCACGGTTAAATGAATAGTTAAAAAAAAGCTTAAATAAATCAGATAAAAAAGTTAAAAAAGTAATTAAATAAATAAGCGGTCAAATAAAAAAGTTAAAAAAGCTCTGCGTAAATCATTTATAAAAACTAAAAATAACAGGGGACCAAAAACAGATCCTTGAGATACTCCAAATTTAACATTAATGACTGAAGAAAAATTTTTCTTTAGTTGTACTTATTGAGTTTTTTCTTTTAAAAACGAGGACAGTAATTCAAGAAACGGTCCTCTAAAGCCGCAATTTTGTAATTTGGCAATGAGTATAAAATAATCAACGCAATCAAAAGCTTTTACATTATCAAGAAAAACAAAAGTGACTTTCATGCCATTATTCAAGGCATCACTCCCAAAAGCTGTCAAAAATAAAACAGCATGCTCAGTAGATAAACCCCTCCAAAAACCAAATCGATTTGGATTAAAAAATGACTTTCTTTCCAAAGACTCAACCATTCTTTTACAATTTATCAAATAATCTGAATACTACTGGTAATAAAGAAATGGGCCTATAATTTCGCACATTTTTATCCCCACCTTTATATACAGGAATAGATTTTGCAATTTCAAAACAACTTGGAATCACTCGAGTCCTAAGACATTTATTCAATAAATAGACTAAATGACCGGAAATTAAAGGGTAAATATACTTTAAAGTTTCAACTGTTACAAAATCAGAGCCTGAAACTCCAATTTTTATATTTTTCAATGTTTCAGAAGTTCAGCAGCATTGATTGGCTTCAAATATGCTAAAACATCACTTGCATTCAATAAATATTTTTTTAAACTACCTTCATGCTTAGAATCAGAAATAACTATACTTTGAACCAAATCCTTCCCACATTAGCAAAATGACGGAACATTCTATAAGCAATTGTATTATCATTATGTATACCGTCAGGAAATATACAATCATAATTAAGACTTACGACGGATTTTACAATTTGCCATGTTTTTCTAGGTTACCTTCACAAGATTGAAACTGATTACGATAGTAATCAGCTTTAGCTTTACGAAGTAGTGTATTTAACTGGTTACTATAAATCTTACATTCTGTTTAATCACTTACACTATTACTAGCCACACATATTTTGACCAAATACCTTCTTCTAATAATAGCCTTTAAAGAAGCTCGAGTAAGCAGATTTTTTATAGTTCTAAGTACTTAAATAAATACTTAAAGAAATTTTTTGAAGAGTAATTTAAAAACATACTTAAATGCATTTTTCGTGTACTTATTGGTACTTAAGTATCAAGCATATTTTGTCTTGAACTTTTCTAAAGTCGTCTAGAAATTGCGAAAATTTCAAAATGTTGCGCTTATTATAAATGAACAACAGGACTTTTGTGTAGAATTGCAAAGCGGCTATATTTCAGGCGGCAAACTTAAGAGTCAATCAATGCCGATATTTAGTCCAAATACAAAATACCTCATAAAATTTATGAGATTGGAAATTGGAGTTGTCATTGGGTCAATGTCGAGTCGGGATCAGGCCCCAAATTGGGCTGATATGCAAATAGCAGATTTATTTGGTAAAGGGAGTAGTTTTACGCTCCCAAATATAGCTGATTGTTTTGATGAAAGGAGTGGTGTTAAACTACCAAACATTTCAACTGGGGGTTCTGCTAAATCAACTGCCTTCAAATCCCGAAGTGTAACAGAGGATTCTTTGGCTTCGACTGATCACCTCTCTTGACTCACTCGAGGGCATGTTGAGTGAGCTGGGGGATTTCAAACCGCGCAACATCCCTACCGTTTGCAATGAAGGTGAACAAATTGGCATGGGATATGATATTTCCGTAACGCCTCCTGTTTAACCCCTGATCAGGATATTTTTTAGACAAATTTGTAAGTTGGAGAAGCATTTAGGGGGGGCGAGGTTCAAAGCAGGTAACACCCCATAGATACGGCCCTGGTGGTATTAATTTGGAGTCCCTTTTCACTTCTCCACTGGAAATAATGGAACAACTAATGTCAGTTTCTCTCCTGACGACCTAACCATATTCTTTACCATACAAAAAAGACTTCAAGCCATGTACTTCCGTATTTAAGTATGTGCATAAATACTATGCGCTTAAGTACAATCCACTTAGAGTACTTAGTGGGACAAAACATTTAGAGTCTTAAATGGGACAAAACATCAAAGTGTTGCGTAAAGAATGGGATATTGAGGA
This sequence comes from Artemia franciscana, assembly GCF_032884065.1. Lineage (NCBI taxonomy): Eukaryota > Metazoa > Arthropoda > Branchiopoda > Anostraca > Artemiidae > Artemia > Artemia franciscana. Next base: position 16,284,716 of record NC_088880.1, on the reverse strand, counting down.
GGGAGCCTCTTCAACATAAGAAATAATTTCTGTTCGTTTTAAGTTTTACCATTGCTTCTTTCTTTCAGTTGAAAAAGCTTGTTTTTTCAATTTCCAATCGTTTTTCAAATAATTCAGGGATACTAGCCTCCCTCCACGGAAAATCCCCCCTAAAAAATCTAAGTGGAAAGTTCCTCCCAAACATCCAAAACATGATTAACAATAGGGAGTTGTTCAGTCCTTCAGGAAACAATAGACATTGGAAATCTAATAAGAATGAATATTTCGGCCCTATGCCCAAGGGCCGTCCTCAGCAAAACATAAATATATAGAAGAAGAAATACTTACTACAAGCTACAACCAATATAACTAAAATAATTTTTTTTTAAACAATCCCAGAATCTTTACTTTAGCGAAGCTCAACCAGGACTGATAAATAAATTGAGATGAAACGAGGCAATTCATTGAAATGAAAGAGAATGATTCAAAGCAAGTTTTTAGTGCTAATCTTGTTTTTTTGGCAGCTGATCCCAAAGGTCTATTTGTGACAGGTTCTGTGTTAATATCTGTTGGTTTTTTTATAATATTTAGTAAGATCGTTTTTAATTAAATGTGTGCATAGTTCATTTAGTGAATATTCCCCCATGTCCATATTTAAGAAAATATTATTATTAATATTAAGTCAGCTTTAAATTGCTTCTAGAACTAACTGCTTTATGCCTAAGTCATAGCTAATAAGAGCGGATTCTTCAAAAAGTATTTTGTGGCTAGGATTTTCAAACATATTGCTGCTTAATGCAGAATCAAAAGAAACAAACAGCAATATTATAATTTAGAGCTTTGGTGATATCATCTTTATACTGTTGTAGGTGTTTCTCTAAATTCTGGTGAATTCTACCAACACAAAATTTGCCACATTCGCATGGTATTTGATAGACTCCTCTTTGGCGAGTAACTGGAGATCTTTACCAGAATTTAGGAGATTTATGATTTTCAAAATATTGGTAAATACAACATACAGATTATTTTGTGTGTGGAGTTTTTTTACGATTCGTGATGATTTTTGGGATATATGGGAGGTAAATTATGTTTGAGGGTTTATTGGGAATCTCATATGGTAAACTACCATTGATTATACGGGAGTGTCTTTTCAGTCTACGGCAAATTGTATTATTAATAAATAAAATAGGAAACCCATTTCCAAAAAGTATGTTCCTGATAAAGTCTAGTTCTACTCTGATGTAGGAATCAGAACAAATGTTTAGGGTACGATCAACGATAGGGATTACAACAGCTCTTTTAACTTGTGGGGGATGGTTGGATTTTAAATGTCAATATCTTTTGTTTTGTGTCGGTTTTCTGTAAATAATAAAACTTAGTTTATCTTAGCTACGAGTAATTGGAACATCTAGGAATGAGATTTTATTAACAATTTAAATTTCTAAGGAAGACTGTAAATTCCTATTATGCGTATTAAGGTGATCTAAATAGCCCCTAAGTTCATTTCCCCCACAATTCCAAAGTGAAATTACGTCATCCATGTATCGTCCCCAAAAGACATGTTTCAAGAAACACGAATTAAATGCCCAATTTCCAATATCCTCTATATAAAAATTCGCCAGTAACCCGGAAAGGGGTGCACCCATGGGTAAGCCATTGATTTGCAGGTAAAAAAATTACGGAATTTAAAATATATTGAATACTTGTTACAAAGTTTATCCAAGGTCATTAAGACATCACAAACTAATCCTGCTGCTGAAACTTCTAGTGAGTAATAATTTTCGTTTGTTCTTTTTTCTAATAATTATTCAGATAAGATACATCAATATTTGTATTTATAGAAACAATGTCAAAAATACTGATTATTGTATTTTCTAAGTTTTTTTTTTATTAAATCTACAGAATTATATACTTAAGATTTTTGAGAATAAAGCAAAGATTTGAATGGTGTACATAACCATTTTCCAATATTAGAGGCAGGGGCTAGGGAATAAGCTACGATGGGCCTTAAAGGAGAGCCCTGCTTATTTAATTTTGGTAGATCATAAAATTTTGGAAAAAAGCTGCCCTGGGGGAAAAATTTATTGTATAATTGTGGAGTAATTTTACCATTTTTTTCTTAGATCTTTTAATTCATTTATAATGTTGTTGTAGTTTTGTCATTTAGAGGTGAATAGATTTTTGTGTCGTAATCTTTCGTATCCATGACAACAAAAGAATTGCTTTTATTTGCTTTAGTTATAGTAATTCACGGGTCTTTGTGGAGATTAAATAGAATTCTTAGGTCGCAGAAATTATTTGGTTTTATATTGGCGGGAGAATTAGCCTTTTTTTGATTATTGTAAAGGGTATCAATAAGACTAGCCCTAACTTTGTCTGGGTTTGAAATAGATGCATAAAATTTGTCCAAAGAAGACTCTAGAGAGGAAATTAAATCCGCCAAAAGATCTTGCTCTGGAAGAAAAGAGAATTTGGGACCTTTTTTGAGAGTTTGAACTTCCATTGTTCAAGCGATCTAGAGGACAGATTAACAACAGTAGGTCCAGGAATGAATCTTAGAGCATGAGTAGGGCTATTCATCGAAGATTCATATCGTAGCTTTTCCGATTGTTTAATAAGTCGTTCTCTTGGCAAGCAGAAAATCATGACTAAATAAATTTCTTTCCAATCTAGCAACCCGGTTAAAATCAGCACAAGACAAATTTTCAAATAAGAAATTTTCTAGAGATTTTCTTTCAGAGGAAATAACGTATCTTTTTTTTTGTTGTTTGCCTTTAATAATGTGTATTAATGTTTGAATTGTAGTGTGTGAGAAAATTGCTCTTTTTTCCGGGTATTTAAGCGTATTCTGAATCCGAAAGACTTGGGAATAAGATTTTCAAATTCTCAAGATTCCAAAAGTTTTTGTTGGTTAATAATATTAGCGTAACAAACATCAAACACAAGAAGAACAATAGGGAATTCTTTTCACGAGACAGTGGAAAGCTAATTAGGATGAATTTTTCCACCTAAAATTACCTCCCCCCTGGAAATCACTCCGGTGAATTCAATCCTCGCTGCAAAGTGCCCACAGAAAATTTGTTGCCGACGATTCTGCCAGAAAAATGCTCGCTAGCATACTTTCTTTTGAATAATGACTAGTTTTTATTCTATTTCTTGTAATATTTTGAGTCCTGTCAACCCCATCCCCCCTATAAAGAATAGTTTCCCAGAATTTTTTCCCCTCCTACGGAAAGTTTTCCCGCGGATAATTTTCCTGTCGGGAATTTCTCCCGTGGAATCCTCCACCCCCCAACGGAAAAACACCCACGTAATTCCAATCTGTTCTATAAGAAAATCCGGACAATTCTCCCTGAACGTCTCCTGAACATGTACAAATAACTCGCCAAAGGAAATTTAAGACAAATTAAATGAATTGTATATATGAATACTGGCAAATTCTCCCATACAAGATTTCCCTCAAAAAGTTCAACACCGGAAACTTCCTCCTAGTGGTAAATTCTCCTAGTAGAAAATTTGGTTCTTCAGAAAACTCCCTCCTCCGAATCTCTGTATACTTCCCATTAAGAAATATTATATGTAAAAAATGGGCAAATTCATAATGTACAGCCTTTCTCCACAGGGGCTCGGGAGGGGGCATGTCATCCACAAAGGCATAATTATTGGACCTTTCAACTATGCTGAACAAAATGGCTAATACAAAATTTTCATCAGACAACTTTGGGGAAAAAGGGCAATTTTTAATTTCAATTCAAAAAAGCCCTCTCTCAATCAGCAAGGACTACTGATTCGATACGATGACCCCTGGGAAGAACAAAAAAAAAAATCAAAAACAAACTAAATTCCACATCTTGAAGATGAGGCCTTGAAAACTCTGCAGTAGTGTTTTCTGAGACACTGAACCTGATTGTGCCATTTTTAGTAGAATTTCAGGACTTTTAGGGGATTTTCACCCCTTTCTTTAAAGATTGGCAAACTTGTCACAGGCTCGTAGCTTTTGATGGGTAATATTAAGCTTAATGAATCTTATATATTTGGAGTTACCATAAAAAAAACCAATTTTTTATGTATCTATTATTATCAAAATCCCGTATTTTAGAGTTTTGGTTACTATTGGGTCGATTCGCTCCTTACTTGCAGTTAGTTACCATTAACTGTTTGAAGAGTTAGCTTCAAAAGTGTGTATGAAGTGCTCTGAATTCATGCTTACATTTCGGTTTTCCTTAACATCTATTCAGATACGTTTGTTTTCTAGCCTCGTTTGTTTATTTTATTGGTTTTTGTACTTTTATAAGCAAAAACACACCAGTCTAGCAACTGAAGTGTGAAAGGAATTATCTTCTTGCGCCTCAATTTGTTCGGAAATCTAAGTGGCTTTCCACATCGCTAGCCAAGATTTGTATAGGATTTTTATTGAATGCTGACAGTTGCTGTAGTTTCTTTCTCCTTGTGCAGTTCTCTATTTATTTGTGATATCTCGTCTCTGTCAACTTTCAATGCTGAAACCAAAATGACAAATTTAAGAGCTGTAAGTTCAAAAGCATTGGCAAGGGAGACAAAGAAAAGTCACAAAAGTATTAGTACACACGGTAAGATTTTAAGGGAGATCAACGCTTTTATTCTGCCTAAGAGGGCATGGTAAAGAATTTATACAGTGAATAGTAGGGTCAAATCAAAGCCAATGCTCTAGCGTTGTTTGTAGTAAAGAGTCATAAGCCTCCGCTATGTTTTTTTCTCTTTGAACAGCTTTGTATGAAACTGTGGTCGTACAAAATTCGGAAGACGTTCGTTCAGCTACAAGTTATGGGATTTACCCATCGTCTATATACGGGATTTATTATTGAAAAAGGGGGGATACATGATCCCGAGTTTTTGTAGAATAGCTAAGAGTATCAAGATGAAACTTCATGGAATGTTTTTTGCGATGTTGAACTAAATCAAAAGACACTATGCGCATCCAGGTTATCAAAAGTGTGTACTTCCAATAGCCTAGTAGCTGCTAAAGGTATTGACTTGAAGCTTTCAGACCTAACTTTACAAATACTCTCACTACTGCAGCTACTGCAACTGACTGTCGGTACTTGCAACTGTGACTACTTGCAACTGTGACTCCTTGTGACTGTGACTGACTATTTGCAACTATGCCTGCACCTTTGACGATTTGTGAAATCTACTACTCTTGCTCCGATTGTAACTGCGATTGGGACTGCTATTGCTACTGCTACTGCAACAACAACTTCTACTAGCCTTCTGCTAACACCACCACTACTACTGTTACTGCTTCACTGCTGTTACTACTACTACTTACTATTACTTCTCCTATTTCTTCTGTTACTATTGAACTAAATCAAGAAATTAAGCGCATCCAGGTTGTCAAAAGGGCTTATCTACAATATATCCGGAATGACTAAGGTTATTAGACTAAAAATTTCAGTTTGAGAGGAAATGAAAATTTGAGAGGAATCTTAAACTAAATCAAAAGACGCTATGTACATCCAAGTTGTCAAAAGGGCACTTTTGCAATATCTCAGGAACTGTTAAAGCCTTGAATTGAAATATTATGTGAATTTTGAGGGAGATATTAAACAGAATCAAAAGGTACTACGTGTATCCAGGCTGTTAAAAGAGCCTAAGTAAAATATCCCAAGAGCGGTTAAAAGTTAATTTTGATCTTGGATACTGAACTGAATAAAAATACATTATTTACATCCAGTTTGTCAAAATAACATCTTTTCCACACCACACCAGGCAATCGTTCTTGTTAAAGTCACAAACAAAAGAACTTTAAAAGTTAGAAAAAAGACAGCTGGGTGATGCCTCTGAAATAAATTTAGCTTCATATTCCATTTACAATCACATGTAATCTTTTGAACGGTAAGAATGCCTTATTATTATGCTTAATAAACTTACTTCTTTTTCGTAACTCGATTTTTTGGGTAAAAATTGAAATCCCCTTTGTTCCAATAAATCAGATGTAAACCGGCTTTCCGACCGGCTAATTTCAAATTAGCTTAGTTTGAAAATACTTTTGCATTTTACATTGGCTGTAATAAGTTGTCAAATCGTAAAATCTACTAACATCTCTTTGTTTCAGAGAATAGAAACTATTTAAACATTTAAACTGTAGTAAATAAACGAAGAACCAATTTAGTCCAGTTTCGTAAAACACTAATTTCAATATAGTTAGGTGTTGTGACATTACAAGTTTTTAGAAGGAAGTCCAAAAATACTAGAAAAATAACCTCTTATTTAACAAGAGGCTAGAAATTGGCTAAAATCTGGAGAGGGCAGAGAACAAAACCTGCCTCTAAACACATCAAGATTAAGCGCTAAACAAATAAAGTATAGTGAAAAAGAAGAGATTGGGGTTGTCTGTGAGGAGATGAGATCAGAAAGGCGAGGAACTTTGGTAAGTAACCTTTCTTTCACTAATTACGGTAAAGAGACGCAAAAGACGCTATGCATATCCAAGTTGTCAAAAGGTTACTTTTGCAGTACCTCAGGAACTGTTAGAGCATTAAATTTACATTTTATGTGGATTTTGAGGAAGATATTAAACTGAATCAAAAGACACTATGTGTATCCAGGTTGTTAAAAGGGCATAAGTAAAATATCCCAAGCGTGGTTAGAATTTTAATTTTGATCTTGGATATTGAACTGAATAAAAAGATATTATTTACACCTAGGTTGCCAGAACAACATCTTTTTCACATCACACCAGGTAATCGTTCTTGATACAGTCACAAACAAAAGAACTTTAAGAGTCAGAAAAAAAGACAACTGGGTGGTGCCTCTGAAATAAATTTAGTCTCTTCAAGTGTAATTTTTTGAAATATTCAGTAGTCCCAAACTTAACCATTAACAGTTTTTTTTCTTGGTGAACACATATGGTTAGCAGAGACAACCTCCTTGTATAACTGCAGTACACAACATACCACACTAATCAATTCCGACTAAAACCATTGGTGAATATCTATGCAACGACACGGAATTCAACATTTTCTCCTCTTTTTATTCTTATCAAATTTAACACTAAAATCAACTTGTCACCAAATTTTGAGTACCGATACTAACTAACTTTTTCCGCGAAGAGTGCTACCAATTCATTGATTGTTTCTTTAAGAGCTTTGGGTAACTAATTTTATAAATAGAAAGCAATAAGCTAAGAGGGAGCGATTTAATATCGCACGTTACCCAAAGTCTACTTAAGGCAACAACCAGACTCAGACTCTGGTCCTCAAATGAAGGTAACCTTTCAGAACATTCTCCCGGGTAGTCCTTTTCGAGTAGTTCAAGACTCATCCCAAACCTCGATTTAAAGTCGAGCGAAATTTGTGAAATAGTTACATTGATTACAATCAAAGACAATGCTCATATTACCTTAACTAACTAAAGATTTTAAACTCGGATCCAACATTTTAGTTATTATGCCAAAAACCAGAAAAACTGGACAATTTTTCTTGATAGTAACCAATCATCAAACTTTGGCAATCAAAATCGATAAGAATTAATTTAAAAAAGGAACTTTTTATAAAAGTTTTGAAAGAAAAGTAAAGGGCCATATTAAAGCTTACGAGCAGAAATTACAATCAAAAAATAAATGAAACCCAAAATGAAAAGAAACTAAGGTAAATAATCACATGAAGACGTTAGAAAAGCCCCTAGAACATGGTCTGCGTCTAAGTTAATCCTGTCTACTAATACCGAATATAGTACTCTTACTCACAATTTCGTGTTTGAGCCCTGGGATCTCCAAGTAACTTTTCTGCGGCATTTATAATGAAACATACTATTGTAACATTAAGTTCGTGATGAGGATAAATAATCTATTTGCATTTCAAACCTATTGCTTTGGCACTCAATAGGTCTTCAAAGCCTACTTTTGACTGTCCCATGATGATATTAAAGTCCCCAATTACAAACAGAACATCTTTCTTTGGTACTTAATCCATGGCGTGATGGATCTTGGCGTATAGCTATTCCACTTCTTGGTCACTCTGTTAGGAGCCTGGGGTACATGCTTGGAGGAAAAACATGTTAACAATGGATCCTGGTTAGAAACTAGCATCTTGGGGAAGAACACCATTGCTTAGTACTGAGGTGGCTGTGATGTCCATGGTTTCTATCCAATACAAGGGAAGGTGCATCCCCAATAGCTACATAACACCCCTGTGGTAGCGGTTGATTTAATTTAAAGTAAATTTCTATTTCTGGTTTAGCTATCACACGGATGTTGAGCGTTCCGATTGATAGTGATATTTTTGGAGTCAATAATAGGTATCTTCACCTACAGAAGAGTCTTCAAATCGGATATATGATTACTAAATGTCTCAGAAACGGTAACAAAATAATTATTATTATCATCCTCAGCAACACAAATTATTTCAAAATTATCTAACCTGTATCTCAGACTGTCGGTTAAACCTGATGTCGTAGCACAAGTTTTTGTTCTGTTATTTGCTTTTCCATCCTCATCTGAAACATAAAGAGTTCTATGGCCATTTTGTTGGGGTACGGAAAGCCACTTCTCTTCAAACTTTGCAGAAACCATTGTACAGGATTTTAAATCATCTGCTCTTTATAGTTGTCCTTCTAAGAAGAGAGCATCCCGTTTGAGATGATCTGTGACGCAGATCAATTTTACTCTTCGCTAGGGAAAGGTGTATCACCACCGGGACTTATTTACACGCAATGGGCTCTATGCAGTCTGTAGGACATTCATCCGTCCACCAGCTGGGGACGCACTAACTGGTCAGCGGGAAGCCCCAACTGTGGAGTTTGAATTACTACAGCACTTTGTTTCTGCTTGCCTCATTTTTTCATATGGCACTTGAGTTTTTCGTAACACTTCCTTTTCGAAACTCTTTCTTAGATTTTCACATATCCAACTATTTAATTTGGAAATTTCAAATGTCCCAAAAATTAAGGCCCAAAAGATATTTTAGGGGGCTTTATTTTTGCAAGTTAAAGATGATAATTTCACATGTTTAGGGTGCATCTAATCCTTCTTAAATTGAACTAATAGATTTAGTGGTCAGCTGGATATTTTGCATCCCAGCTTCCTTTGAGCTGAATAACCAGTCCCTAGTACTTCTTCACCTTCAGGCTCTCTTGGTTAACATTCCTTGTATCAAAATGATAAAATTTCAAAACAAGTAAAGCATCACATTTTGAAAATACATTTTTCTGTAAAAGAACAATTTAGAAAAACTGATGCGTCACACTCGTAAATATATGAAAAAAAACTATGTTTTGATGTTCATGGGAGAGGACGACTCACTATTGTTCATAGAGTTGCACTACTACAGGGGAGTAGTTCAGTTGCTTCATTTAGAGGACGTTACTCCAACTACAGACATATTTCACAAACTAAGAAAACTTAAATCTGAAAAGGCATTACAATAAATAGCAAAATACACTTATTAATGATTTAGTAAGACGTACTTAGTAAGACGTGATTTAGTTTATCTTTAAATGACGTACGAATTAAGTATTGAATTCAGAAATCGATCATGTTTTCAATTTTCATATCAATTAATAGATTCACGAACTCTTTTATTTTAAATTGCAATCCAGAAGACATGCAATACAAATAATTGTATTGATTCTTTGTCAATATAGACTGTGATTCTTCCCGTCCAGAATAGGAAAACAAAATCTTTGATGCTGATATCCGTCTAAGCTCATAGAGACTGTTTAGAATTCTAATCAAATCATTGAGACTTAGATATCCGTGAAAGTTCTTTTCTTAACAGCCAAAGCAAAATTCAGGAATAGATTTTTCTGAAAGGTCAATTGTTCAAGAGAAAATAGGAATTGTTGAACTGGGAAAAAAGTATTGTCGTATAGAAGAAGGAAATGGGATAAGTTGGTACTGTTATTAATTTAACCTTACTCAAAAATAAGCCCAATAAAGTCAAATATGAGCCATTCAGAAGCCGAATCCAAGACCTCCTCTCGTTTAATTTGTTTCAGTTTTGACAAAGTCCTTGATTTACTTTTAACTTCGTTATTTGTAAGGAAGTTTTCTAAGAATTTATACCCCAAATTGGCCAAACTTGGCAATTGAATACTTTTAAAAAATATTGAAAGCACGCTAATTGCCTAAATCCATTTAAATATTCTGCATAATACATTACATATAACTATCAAACTCAGCGATGAATCTTTTTGTAGAACTTCTCCATTGCTTTTGCTACAATGTTGAATAATTAAAATCGGTTCTTTGCAACCTGATTGGCAGTGTTTCTATGTTTTCATTCAAAATTCCCCGTTTTAGTGCTAATTTTCCCTAAGATTTCATATGTTTAGGTCTGAATTCTCCATGGAGAAAATGAAATTTTACCCAAGATTTACTCAGAATTTACATGAAAGTACAGCGTAGTATCATATTGTTATTATTTTTATTATTATTATTAATTTAGTTCAGATAACGAAAATACATAATATATTTTACACTGTGGTAAAACAAGGGGCATTTCCAGTATTTCATCACAAGTAGCTTTTGTCCTCGTCTTGAAGCCAGCAACAGTTTTCGGTATGCTGACAGTTAATAAATCGTGAACATCATTTTTTCGCCAGTAATTGATTCAAATAGGTGATACTAGGGTAAAATCGTCGAGACTATTGCTGATTTTTTGTTTTGATCGCTTCCAAGAGGCTGAACAAATACTCAGCTGGAATATTGTTCAAAGACAACAAGATGATCACTAATATTTACTTCCACAGTTCTGGTCACTTGATTTCGCCACTGCAAACCTAAAGACCAAAGTTTTTTTCTAGCACTGCTCAGTTCACAGGTCTTAAACTTAGGCACGACTTCATTCAATCTCAGTAACGTCAGTTATCAACTGTTACCTCCATTATAAATCTGTTTTCTGGAGGTAGCTGCAAATTCCATGCAATTTTTGGTTGATAATATCATAAATAAATTGGTTGATAAAGTCATTTTTTGGTTGATAATGTCATAAATGCCAAAATGCCGTAAATTTTGTCTCTGAACTTAAACTAGTCTACTGGTCTTCTGGATTACTGGGTTAAAACTGGTAGAAGAGATCAAAGTGGTTTTTGTGCTGTCCTATTAGATTTATGATTTATCTATCTACATTTATGTTTATATTTATATTTATCTATATTTTATTCATCTATATTTATTAGATTTTCGGCATTCTATTAGATTTTTGTTCTAGTCTATAAGAAACTTTGGTCACTGGTAAGCCTATTAGACCTGGTATATTACCTTATTTAATAAGTAATTATCTAATAAGAAATTTTATACCTTATGAGTCGGATTAAATAATAAGAAATAGTTTTTACTAGGCAACAATTGACTGACATTTACAAACCAATTTTTTTCATTTTAACCCATGCAGTTGAGTTTGAAGGCTAGCATCCCAAGCTTTGGTTAGTGGATCCTCCTTTTCTGTAATATTGATCTAGTATTTTAACAGGATTAACACAGGTCATCTTAATTTTTTTTCTTTTAAAAACTGAAAGATTCAAGCAAATGTTCATTTAAAGTAATAGGCTTACTAAGTTTTGTTAGCTTTCACCATAAGAAATTTGATCTTTGCAAGCAATGGAAAAGGAGTGGAACCGTTTTGTTTCAAAAACAAGAGCTAAGAGCTCATATGGCACTTGTGACGAGGCAAGAAGAGTTACGAGCAAGAGCTCATATGGTATGAGATCTAACGAAATTCTAAGAATCAATATATTGATTTAAAAGGAAAGTCAGAGGCTTAATGCCGGTAAGGATTTAAAATAAGAGCTCTGAGTCACGATGTCCTTCTATATATCAAAATTCATTAAGATCCGATCACCCACTCGTAAGTTATAAATACTTAATTTTTTCTAATTTTTCCTCTCCCTTTAGCCCCCAGATGGTTGAATCTGGGAAAACGACTTTATCAAGTCAAATTGTGCAGCTCCCTGACACGCCTACCGATTTTCATCGTTCTAGCAAGTCCAGAAACACCAATCTTGCCAAATCACTGAACCCCTCCCTCCAACTCCCCCAAAGAGAGCGAATCCAGTACGGATACGTCAATCACGTATCAAGGACATTTGGTTATTCTATCCACCAAGTTTCATCCCGATTCCTCCACTCCAAGTGTTTTCCAAGATCCCCCCCAACTCCCCCAATGTCAAAAGATCTGATCGGGATTTGAAATAAGAGCTCTGAGACACGAATTCCTTCTAAATATCAAATTTCTATTAAGATCCAATCACCTATTCGTAAGATAAAAATACCCTGATTTTCACGTTTTCCAAGAATTCTAGTTTCCCCCTCCAATGTCACAATGTCACTCCATCCAATGTCACAGGATCTGATCGGAATTTAAAATTAGAGCTTTAAAGCACAGGATCCTTCTAAATATCAAATTTCATTAAGATCTGGTCACCCTTTCGCAAGTTACAAATACCTCAATTTTCAAAATTACCCCCCCTCCAACTCCACCAAAGAGAGCAGATCCGGTCCGGTTATGTCAGTCACATATCTTAGACAGGTTTTTATTCTTCCCATCCAGTTTCATCCTGATCTCTCCGCTTTAAGTATTTTCTAAGATTTCTGGTCCCCCCAACTGCCCCCCCAAATGACGCTGGATGCGGTTGAGATTTCAAATAAGAGTTACGAGGTCCTTCTAAATATGAAGTTTCATGAAGATCATTTTGATCACTCCTTTCATCCGATCACTCCTTCGTAACTTAAAAATACGTCATTTTTTCTAATTTTCCATAATTAACCCCCCCCCCCTCAATAGAGCGGATCCTTTCCAATTATTTAAATCACGTATCTAAGACTTCTGCTTTTTTTCCCACAATAGTTCATCCTGCTCCCTCCAATCTAAGTGTTTTCCATGATTTTAGGTTCCCCCACCCGAAACTCCCCCAATATCACCAGATCCGGTCTGGACTTAAAATAAGAGCTTTAAGACACGATATCCTTCTAAATATTAAACCTCATTCAGATCCGATAACCTACTCGTAAGTTAATAGTACCTCATTTTCCCTAAGTTTTTAGAATTAACACCCTCCCAACTACCCCAAAAAGAGTGGATCCGTTCCGGTTTTGTCAATCATGTATCTAGGATTTCTGCTTATTTTTCCCGCCAAGTTTCATCCCGATCCCTCCACTCTGAGTGTTTTCCAGGATTTTAGGTTTCCCCCTCCCAACTCCCCTTAATGTCACCAGGTCCGGTCGGGATTTAAAATAAGAGCTCTGAGACACGATGTCCTTCTAAATATCAAGTTTCATTGAGATCCAATCACCCGTTCGTAAGTTTAAAATGCCTCATTTTTTCTAATTTTTCAGAATTAACCCCCCCCCCCAAATGCTCCAAATAGAGCGGATCCGTTCCGGTTATGTCAATCATGTATCAAGGACTTGTGCTTATTTTTCCCGCCAAGTTTCATCCCGATCCCTCCACTCTAAGTGTTTTCCAATATTTTAGGTTTCCCCCTCCCAACCTCCCCCCCCCAATGTCACCAGGTCCGGTCGGGATTTACAGTAACAGCTCTGAAACACGATATCTTTTTAAATATCAAGTTTCATTGAGATCCAATCTCCCGTTCGTAAGTTTAAAATGCCTCATTTTTTCTAATTTTTCAGAATTAGCCCCCCCCTACTACTCCAAATAGAGTGGATCCGTTCCGGCTATGTCAATCATGTATCTAGGACTTGTGATTATTCTTCCCACCAGGTTTCATCCCGATCCCTCCACTCTAAGTGTTTTCCAATATTTTAGGTTTCCCCCTCCTAACTCCCCCCCCCCAATGTCACCAGGTCGGGTCGGGATTTACAGTAACAGCTCTGAAACACGATATCCTTCCAAACATCAAGTTTCATTAAGATCTGATCAACCGTTCGTAAGTTAAATATGCTTCAGTTTTTCTATTTTTTCCGAATTAACGGGCCACCACTCCCCCCCCCCCCGGATGGTCAAATGGAAAAACGATTATTTCTAATTTAAGCTGGTCCGGTCCCAAATACGCCTGCCAAATTTCATCGTCCTAGCTTACCTAGAAGTGCCTAAAGTAGCAAAAACGGGACCGACAGACCGACAGATTTTGCCATTGCTATATGTCACTTGGTTAATACCAAGTACCATAAAAAGGAAGAGCAGAAGAATCGACGTCCGACTGTGGCAGGGCGAAGGACCTTCATGTGTGAAGTTTCAACTTCTTTGCCTGGTGACTTGAGCGATACAGCCCCTTCTTATTTATATTCGACTTGTATGCTGGTTTCCCTGGAGAGGCTTGAGCAAACGTCTATTGGAAAGTATTTGTCGGTTTTCAAAAAATATTTCCAAATTAAATTGAATTGTGTTAAGTAGCGTTGGCACTGTGATAAAAACTAGTTATAATATGATAGATGGATAAAGATAGAGAGTCAAAAGCTTGATTATTACAAAAGACACGCAAGTACTGATTTCCATCTCCTTTCTTCTTTGAAATTTGGAGTTTTACATCCTCCTTTTCGCTACTCGTACCCTAGTATTAAAGAGAAAATGGATAGTCACAAATTTGTTTGTTATTAGAGATGGTTTAGTTTTTCCCCCATAGAAACCAGATTATGGAAAATGGCTGGAAACGTACATTCGATTTTTAAGAGGGTCGTGATAAAAAAAGGCCAAAATAAATATTCTTCTCCATAAAACTTAAATGGCACTTTAGGTTTTATTGGGGTCTGGGGAACGGAGCAGCCCAGTTTCTAAATTTTAACTTTGTAATCCAGTATAATTTCTGCTCGTTTTAGGTTTATTTATTCATTCTTAGTAAGTTTTGCCGGTTTAAAATTTAACCAGTTATATGACGATTTCTGTTCGTTTCAGGTTTTATCAAAGCCGTTCAGGTTTCGTAAATAAACTTCCATTTAAAGAATTTTTTCTTACAAATTAATTTGCCACACAATGATATTATATTAGATGCCATACTCTGGAAAAAATATGTGCTTAAATGATTTCAGGTCTTCTTAAAATCTTTATATCTTGGGGTGGGTTGTGTCAAGAATTTTTATGTTAAGCAATTACTGCACGTAAGTATTTGGAACCCTCCTCGTCCACCCATCCATGGAATAACCACTGTGTTCAGAACTGTTTTGAAAATGATTTTCCTCTAATTTTAAGTATTTTCTACTTTCTAATTTTGTCTGTATTTATTTCTTTTTGTTCTATTTTGGCTTTTTTTTTCATCTGACAGTGAAAAAGTGAAAAGAAAGATAATTTACATAGCTTTCAATTTAACATATAAACAGAAAATCTCGTGCTAAAAAGACCTTTGAATCTTTCTTCTAAGAAAATAAACAGTAACATGTAAATGCTTGTCAAACTGAAGACAGATTTTTTTTTTACTGATGAAATTAAAGTACTAACAAAGGAATGTTTACTCTAACATCTCTTTGTATTGCTAGACCCATACAAAATATAGGTTTATGCTGGAAAATTGGTAAGAGTAACTTTGATTTACAGTTCAAATGTTAACCTTAGACTAATAATAAAATACGCTTCATTGCCAAACGCTGGCTATTTGAAACATTTCCGGAATGAACAATCTCGGGTGTTCATTTTGACTTGAACATTTTTACAGCAAACATCTTTGCTGCAATTACTTAACTATTTCTATCACCAAAAAAAGAAGAAAATAGATGTAAAATTGGGCGTAAAAACAGCTTAATTTTAATGGTTGGAAGACACTTCGTGCTGCAGAAAAAATTAGTAAAAAAAACAACAACCAACTAGGTGAATTAAATGTAAAATACAAAAAAAAAAGAAAAAAATGTTTTCTGCATCAATGTTGGTCAGTTTGATTTTAGATGCTCTAAAAGTTTTATCTAATAAGAGTAAAGAGCATTATCAAAACTTGAAACGAGCAAAAACATTCTGTGTGCTTAGCTGCTGAAAATTTTGGATCAGCTCAAAATATTTTTGAACTTAGTAAAAGAAACTACTATAGATTTGCATTATCTTTTACTTAGATATGTCTACTTCGTTACAATTATCAGGTTTTGACGCACTGAATAATCATTTATATTAGAAAGTTGCTATTTTCCAAAATTCTATATACAGGCCAAATTTACTGGCCAATAAACTATGTAACTAGACTGTTGAATTTGGTAAAGTTTCAGATTAAATACCACGGTTGTGCAGGTTGTAGATGCTCTACCAATAGAAACTGAATACACAGTAACATGTGAATTGTTTATTTCCTATTTCTACTGGACAGTACCTGTGCATCTTTATAGACCAATTGATTTAATAATAGGCAATTAGAAATAATTTTTTTATTAGGGTTGCTAATCTGTATCTTTATCAACTATTTTCATAAGAGCAAGAAACAAGAAATTAGGATTTGAAATCTTCGAAGTTAAAAAGCACTGAAAAATCAATCTTAATCATTATATTTGCATGGAGCCTTATAAAGCAACATGAATACTATACTTTGTTTATTTTTAGCTATCTCATTGTAGCCATATGCTAAAGTGTAACTGTTATCCTATATCACCTAGAGCATCTCTGCACCTTTACCAAGTAATCTTCTCCAGTCCAGGATAACTTGTTCCAGTATGATATATAAAGAGCATCCTAAGTAGCCAAAGCTAAATAGTTTGTTCAGGCACTGCTAAAATAATTCTTTAGGAAAGAAGCTAGTATTTGGCCATATAGCAGTCTGTACTATTTTTTCTACATTTGCCCTCTGCAAGTCTTTTGGATGAATTTGATCTGAACTTCTTCCAGATGATGATAAATGTGAGCTGATGCGTGACTTCTATTCTGTGTTAGTAAATTTTCTGATAATAATGAGAAATTAGACAGAAATTAGCAGTCTGTGTTTCTTGTCGAGAAAAATTGAAAATGACTGAAAATTTCCCATCTAAGGACAATCCGTTTTAAAACTTGCATATTAAATTTGAAAGATAGTGAGAAACCTTGGTGAAAAGGACTCGACCAAATTTGAAACATAGCAAATTCTTTACTACAAAATTTACTACAGTATCGAAAACTTTAGCGAAAAACTAGAAATATGTGCTTATGTTTGACAAAATTTGAAAAACAGCGAAAAGCCTTGGAGAAAACTTGGCAAATTGTGCTTTATTCGACAAAAATTGGAAATCTTTGAAATACCTTACAACCAAAATTGAAAATCTTTAAAAATTTTAACACAAAGCTAAACTGCCGGAGAAAATTTGGACAAAAATTGATTATTATTGTAACTTTAAAACGGCAAAAAACCCCGAGAAAAGCTATGAATCCGCATTTTCACTCGTCAAAATTTTAAAATGGCAAACATTTTTCAGTCTAAAGACAATACAAAAAATAACTTTATGACAAAATTAAACGACAGACTTTGATGAGAAGTTTGAAATTTGATTTTGTTCGATGGAATTTGAAATATGGCAAAATCAAAAATGAATAAGATAACTTTCCTTGAAAAAAATTTGAAAAGGACCAGATTAAGCGAATAAAATATGGAAATTTCTATTTACGCTCAGTAGATTAGAAAAATAGGAAAATTTAGGGAGAACCCGGGTTAATTTTGACAAGTAGTGAGTGGCGCGCTACTATACATTCTTTTGAATTAACCAAAGTTTATTCAGAAACTACAATTTCCTATATTCCCGATCTGTTGATCGTGAAAAGACTATTCTGGCTTTCATATGAAAAGACTATTCTGGCATTCAATTATCCTGCTCGTATCCAACTTCTTTTAGGCTTCCTAATTCAAGTCGTTGTCTGACGCTTTTTGTCTTTACCAGTATACTTTAGTCCCATCCAGCATTTCTGCATCCCTCCAACTTCTCTTAGTTCAATCAAACTTCTATAACCTTTTTTTTACTCTTTTTGTAAATTCTCTTTGCTATTTCAACTTTTTTGGTCAAGTTCCAATTTGTTTTTGGAATCCATCACCTTTCTTTAGTCCCATCCGATGTACCTGCTCTCCTCCAGCACCCTTAGGCAATTGTAATGTT
The DNA here is from genome assembly GCF_032884065.1 of Artemia franciscana. Lineage (NCBI taxonomy): Eukaryota > Metazoa > Arthropoda > Branchiopoda > Anostraca > Artemiidae > Artemia > Artemia franciscana. The sequence continues at coordinate 16,266,772 of NC_088880.1, read as the reverse complement.
CATTGTCCCTTTTTAAGACAATTTTAGTCTCTTTTAGCTTTCTTTAGTCTTATCTAGCGTTTCTGATCTCCTTGGGCTATTTCAACTTTCATACTCATTTTCCAACTTTTAGATCTCTTCCAGCCTCTCATATTCTTATGTACTAGTATTTTTCTAAATTAATTATCTTTTTAAATAGTATTGAATGTTTTTTCTTGTCCTATTTTTCTTGTTTGGAAAGTATTACAGCATAGAAACCAAAATTTAAAGAGAGTAATTTATTTTTTGTTTTCTAAACAGCTTACAACGAAGGATCATATCAATTTATTACAACTGTATTGGTAAAAGGGTGGGAATTCTTGTTTTAGTATCTTTAATCATAATAAACGCACTCTTATCTAGGTCCTCAGCGTGTTGATTACAGTGAAAACATGGCTTATCAGGTAAGTATAGGTGCATCTATCAAACAGATCGTGGTAACGAACTGTAGTGAGGAGCGACCCGGCTCAATAGTAACCAAAACTCTAAAAAATTGAACTTTGATATCAATAGCTACATCAAAAGAATCGCATTTTAATGCTGATTTTAAATGTATAAGTTTCATCAAGTTTAGTCTTACCCATCAAAAGTTACGAGCCTGAGAAAATTTGCCTTATTTAGGAAAATAGGGGGAAACACCCCCTAAAAGTGGTAGGATCTTAACGAAAATGGCACCATGAGATTCAGCGTATCAGAGAACCATACTGTAGAAGTTTCAAGCTCCTACCTACAAAAATGTGGAATTTTGTATTTTTTGCCAGAAGACAAATCACGGGTGCGTGTTTATTTGTTTGTTTTTTTTTGTTTTTTTTTTTCTTCTTTTCCCCAGGGGTCATCGTATCGACCAAGTGGTCCTAGAATGTCGCAAGAGGGCTCATTCTAACGGAAATGAAAAGTTCTAGTGCCCTTTTTAAGTGACCAAAAAAATTGGAGGGCATCTAGGCCCCCTCCCACGCTCATTTTTTCCCCAAATTCAACGGATCAAAATTTTGAGATAGCCATTTTGTTCAGCATAGTCGAAAACCATAATAACTATGTCTTTGGGGATGACTTACTCCCCCACAGTCCCTGGGGGAGGGGCTGCAAGTTACAAACTTTGACCAGTGTTTACATATAGTAATGGTTATTGGGAAATGTACAGACGTTTTTAGGGGGATTTTATTTTGTTTGGGGGTGGGGCTGGGGGGGGGGGCTATGTTGGAGGATCTTTCCTTGGAGGAATCTGTCATGGGGGAAGAAAAATTTAATGACAAGGGCGCAGGATTCTCTAGCATTACTATAAGAAAACAATGAAAAACAAACATGAAAACGTTTTTTTCAAATGAAAGGAAGAAGTAGTATTGAAACTTAAAACGAACAGAGATTATTACGCATATGAGGGGTTCTAAAAATACTTTAGCATAAAGAGCGAGGTATTTAGGAGGAGATAAATACCTTGCTCTTTATGCTAAAGTATTTTTAGTAATTTCAACTATTTATTCTACGGCCTTTCTGATTCAGGGGTCATTCTTAAAGAATTGGGACAAAACTTAAGATTTAGTGTAAAGAGCGAGGTATTAACGAGGGTACAAACCCCCTCGTATACATAATAAAAATATAAGGTTATGAAAGTTTGTTACGTAAGTTAATTCTTAAGTTACGTATATTTTTTACTAATAAAAACGTTCATTAAAAATTAAAAGTTCTAGTTGCCTTTTTAAGTAACCGAAAAATTGGAGGGCAACTAGGCCTCCTTCTCCACCCCTTATTTCTCAAAATCGTCTGATCAAAACTAAGAGAAAGCCATTTAGCCAAAAAAAGAATTAATATACAAATTTCATTTTAATACTTTATGTGCGGAGAGCCAAAACCAAACATGCATTAATTCAAAAATGTTCAGAAATTAAATAAAAAAAAACTTATTTTTTTAGCTGAAAGTAAGGAGCGACATTAAAACTTAAAACGAACAGAAATTACTCCGTATATGAAATGAGTTGTCCCCTCCACAATCCCTCGCTCTTTACGCTAAAGTTTGACTCTTTGCCACAATTCTACTTTTTAAAACAATTAAAAGCTTTAGCGTAAAGAGCGAGGGATTGTGGAGGGGACAACTCATTTCATATACGGAGTAATTTCTGTTCGTTTTAAGTTTTAATGTCGCTCCTTACTTTCAGCTAAAAAAATTAGTTTTTTTTTTATTTAATCTGTCATGAAAACACGGAGACAACAAATTGTCATGAACGCCCATTCCAGCCTGTAGTAACTTGCTTGGAACTTACAGATTTTGTTGCATTTTATTCTAGTAAGTTTTGGAAGTTTTGCTTTTGTCTGTTTCTAAATACTACCTTTTTACCAACGTTTCTACGAACTTTTGCAGAAATTTTGTGTCGGCTCCTCTAAAAAAATGTTCAGCAGCCACCCTTTGGCTTCATATAATAAGCCCTATGTCCCGAGATATTTTCTATCGTGACAAATTCCCTAAAGATAGTTTAAAAATACCCTTTTCTGCTATCTGTCGCCACCTAGTCAATATTGTTACTTTAACAAAGCAACATGAATTTCAGCTGATTGCTTTCTTGCTTAATCTTTCTTGTTGTTAAAAAACAACAAAAACAACACGTGTAAGAATAGATTGTGCTATTCTAGCCCAAAAATTAATGTTCCTTATTTGTTTGCAATGTATTTCTTGGCAAGAGTATTTATATAATGCATTACACCGAGTGATTATGCTAAATAAGTCGTAATTGCAAAAATACGTTACCGTGTTACGTTATCATACATAATGGTTCCGTTGCCATTTGCTCCTAGACAAAAATGAATAGGAAAAAATAAATAAAAGGCAAACCAATTGGCACATTTAAGTGGCCTATACCCCTGAGGATGAACATGCTCAATGATTCTTTCTTATGAGTTACTCTCCTGACAGAGAAAAATACCCAAATTGTGATTGTAAATTTCCTGAAAATAAATTTCAATGTTCTATTTCACCAACTTTCTATTCCATAAAATTCCAGGCGATCGGTGACAAACCAGCAGGCCGATCGTTTTCCGAAAAAATTTTGGTAGGAGAGAGGTACCGGAAACATGCATATTATGTGCTTACAGCCATATAATATCACAACATGTTTTTGATATAAACAAGGAGGAATATAGAAGCTTCTCTTTTAAAAAAAATTGTGCAGATACGATGGAATATTGTAAGTGGAAATCTTTGCATGATTCTGGCTCAAATAAAGTCAAAAATACCTACCTTTTTACTAAGAAGCTGGTAGGGGGTATTGGAGGGACCAGTGGATCGCTATGGTTCTTGACCCATAGAGGTTGAAAAACCTTGGGTGATTTCAGTTGAGACCCTGACCTGGCATATATACTTTCCCCTTAGACACTTGGCCTGGGCAATGGTTAGGGGATGTTATAAGTGCCATCGGCTCACTCTGTACATCAAATGAAACATATTTCTTTTAAGTAACGTGCAAAATTCCTGCCTTTCATAAGAAAAGAAAAGAAGACGGGAAAAGGGGATATTGTATGAAAGGTCTGAGATACTACTTTATTTCCCCAATCATACAGAATGAAATTCATTCATTAATATCAGTTAAATGACAGTATAACATGACCAACCTTTTACAGAGATGTTGGTAGCTCCTACGGCGATTGGTGTTTTCCCAATCATACCAATTGAAAATCTCAAATGGTCCCAGTTTGAACAGCATTTAATGTGTTCACTTTTTTGGAAAAAATGAAGCACAGCGAGAAGAGCTGGTTTTTTGGATGGACTACAGCCCCACTCCCTACCTGGACTTGAAATTCTTTGGTTGAATATGGTTTAACGAAGGGGTTTGGAGAGGCTTTGCATCAAATTTGAGCCTCATTCGTGCTGGTCGAAAATCCTTAAAACTTTTTGGTTCAGCTAAGGGGCAAATTTCTACTTAAAGGTTGGTTCTAAAGGTTGGCAAGCGGATGGTGGTTGCGTCACGGGCCCTAATTCGGAATTTGATAAAATAAAATGGAAATGTTTTTGTAGCTTTGATTCAAACTAGATGCTCTATACTCGTTTTGTATCCCACCAAAGCCGTATCCAGGGGGGCTAGGGGGTTTGAACCCCAACAAAATATTTGTCCGACTCGTAAAAAACACAACAAACATGAATACAAACAATAATTTGCTGTTTTTTCTGATATTTTCTTTTATCCCCCCCCCCCAAAAAAAAAAAATTGGTAATGCTCAGCCCCCCCCCCCCGAAAAAAAAGGAAAGGAGAGAGGGTATTCGCAGGATGACATTTCTGCCTTATGCGTCCAGAAGGGCTGGTAAGATGAAGTACGGCTAGAAGGGCTGGTGTGTTGGATGGACTACAGTCACACCCTGTGCCTCCCATTGAAATTCTTTGGTTGAATACGTTTAACGAGATGCTGAGTATCCACCTTTTTCTTAAACAATTTGGCTGAGGAGGGGGATGTGATAAAAGTCAGGTTGGCTTTTCATCCGCAAAAAGCCTGACTATTCCATTAATTCTTTTGTTATAAGAATTCATCTATAAATGAAAAAACTTATGCTTCTTTGAGGCTTGACAATTCATTCTTGGTATGTCCTGATGACCCAAAATTTAAAAACAAAAACCTTTGGACAAAGGTCAAAGACGAATCCCATCCCCACGTGGCACAAGAAAGACATTAGATTCGACTTCGACCAAAGTTTAGTTGAGATTGCAAATCTCAAGGTTCCCGATAACGCCCTACCTGTGATTCACAAGTTACTACTGCAAGTAGTAACCTAGGTTTAACTTAACGGGTTTCAAACAGATTGACAATTAATAAGAGTGAGTTCTCACCAAAACAAAACATCATATAATTTAGCACATTATGTTTACTAGTGTTCTACACGAAGGAGAAAAGTTAGGATTGTTTTGGGTAAGAAATTAGGAGTGTTGGACCTTTGGTGAGTGTTTTACATACCTAATTTTATCTAGAGACTAGCTTCTATTCTTCAAATTTTCAAGTCTCTTCTGAAAGTAATATTAGTTATACTTTCGATTCAAAAAAATTCTAGTTTATAAGCAAATTAACAAAGCTGTGACTTTTGTCAATAAATAAATTTCAGTTTGTCCCCCAAACAGTGATAAGATTTAAAATATTATTTTCTTTTCCAATGAAAAAGTCTAATTAGGGCTGAAGCCCCCCATCCTTTTTGAATTCAAGAACATAAATTGCACTTCAATGAAAAAAAAGTTATTTCTACTTCATTTTTCTACCTCTCATAAAATTGATAAGAATAATTACAATCATAATCAATACTACTGAAAAAAAACAAACAAATGAATGTTTAGTGAACAGTTTAGTCAATATACACTAATACTTATGCCTTAAATTCTTAGTAATTTTTGATTTACTAATTTTGAACAAGTAAAAGTATTAAAAATGCATTTTTTTTTTCAGTAAAGTAAGTACAACCTAGGTCACAAAGCTTATTTTGGTTTTGTTTTATCCCCCCTTAATATTCTCTGAAAGCTTCACTTGAATGCATTTTGTCTTTTTGCAAAAAAACGCTCAAGCATGCCCTCTTTGCCAATAACAAATACTACGTATAAACAATGAACAAATTGCATAGCTTATAGTGAACAAATTACGACATAATTATGACGGCTATGACATAATTAATTATGGGTGGACATAATTAAACTTCCAAATGACACATTAGGCTTCACCTTAATACTCTTAACTTCAGTAATAGTAATAGTTGTAGTAGTAGCAGTAGCAATAGTATCAACATGTACATAACACCTTTCGTTTTCATACATCATTCTTAACATACGTTGAAAATTTAAACTTAACACAATAAACATTTCCTGAGGTATTGCTGAAACATCTTCTTGACAAATTGTATAGGCATGATATATTTTGATTTGGTTCAGCACTGCTCCAACATTCTCCAAATTTTTGCCTTGATGCCCATAGCTATATTAGCAGTAGTAGTAGTACCAGCAGTAACAGTAGTAGCAGTAGTACCCATAGCTATAGTAGCAGTAGTAGTAGTACCAGCAGTAACAGTAGTAGCAGATCTATCTAACGATGTTGAAATTCCGCTTTTTATAGTTTCGGGTACAATTTAGCTGAGTTGCTCCTTACTTACAGTTACCCCGAACTATTCGAACTGTTACCCCGAACTATTCAATTAATTGATCAGACTCATAATCCACTCTCAGAAAGGACAATGGTGGCGGGAATGGACAGTAATTTAATGACAACTTTGTATAGGTGTTTCTGAGCCCCATATTACAAGACTTCCACGACTTCAGTGGATCAGTTTGTTTTGGAACTAAAGACTGCCTACTGAAAATCTGGAGAGCCGTGACAGATGCAGCTGCTGACAAGCTTGCTTTGCATTGACTACTGAAACTTCTTCGTGTGATCCCCATAAACTGGCTTGATTCTGTAGTGGCTGATTCACAAGGATTTTCGCGGCAGTCCTTGTGAATCAGCGTTTTAATATTTTCCAAATCCACGCGTCTTGATATTTTACTCTTAACTTGGTGAAGATTCTCAGGGGTATCTACAATTTTTTGAAACGTTGATTGAGGTATCTAGCAATCATGACGAGTGAGATCTAAGCAATTCCTATTAGTCTAGATGGTGTTTTATCAAGCCAAGCCTTTTGGAGGTCACTAAACGTAGTTTAAGACTGACTATGCCAACTTATGGATACACTTGTCGATGCTGTGTATCAGCATATATAATTCAATGATTTTAACACATTATTTTTTTTTTCTTGGCCATTTGTGGAACAATTTTCTATGTTGAAGCTTTTCTGCTGGACGTTCAACCGTCGATGCAAGAAAAAGTCGAACCGTTATCATTTTCGATATCGATATCTACGTTTTGATGCTTTATATCGATATTTAGTGCGATGTATCAATATATCATATATATTGGCAATATTCGATATTGCCCAGCCCTACTAAAGATTCACTATTACTTTTAAGTTGTAAACTTTTACCAGAAATATTCACTTCGGTATATAGGACACAAAAATTATGCTTTGTAGCCTTTTAGCTGGAAAAACTTAAATAATTATTTTATCTATCATGACTTGTCTACCAATCCTCCTATGAAGTAAAATGGCTTTGCGGTAGAAGTTTAAGGTTTCGTTTTCGCAGTTTTGGTTTCGAACATCTTTAAATACATCGAAAAGATAAAAACATCTTTTTAAAATATGAAATTAACTAACCACTGGAAAATTGGTTGAAAACCATTTGCAAAAATCACATATATATAAAAATTTGTTTCAGTCCAATGCAATAAAAAAAATCTTAATACTTTCTACTTTCCAGACAAAAAATACTGCAATTTAGCAATAAAAAAAATTAAGTGGTAGGACCATATCCAGGATTTTTTAGGGGAGGAGGGTACAAAAGGATTTTATTTTGGCGGAAGTGGGGGTACGAAAAATTAACAACCCATCAAAGATTTGTTTTATATTCATTTTTTTACGTTTTTTACGAGTCGGATAAACATTTCAAGAGGGCGGAGGGGTTCCAACTCCCTAGCCCCTTTCCCCCAGGACACGGTCTTTTCAAGCAGACACAGTTAAAAAGTCTGAGAATGATCAATGTCTCATACTATTTTACACGAGAAGAGGGTTAAAAACGCATATTCTTTCCTTAAAACTATGAATTCATAATGCTTCACGCTTTTTTGATAAAATATTTCTTGGATAAAGGGTTTTTCGGGGTTTCAAAGAGAGACCTTCCTCCCACTTATTTCTTTTTTTACTGATTTAAAAAAATGTTTATTCATATAACACATGGCAATACTCATTGTGAAAATATGTGCATTTTTTTCTATACTGTAGAGCATCGTATCAAAATGGCTTAGTCGTATACGATTTTGTTTCTCGCTTTTTGTCTCCTTTTTAACCTTTTGTCTGGGCTAGAATTCTTTCTACAATAGAAAGAAGTTTCTCCCTTTTTATTACTTTTCTTCTGTTCTAACTGATAAAATCAACTGTCATCCTATTTGACAAAAAAACATCTTTCCAAATTAGGATCAAAATACTGCATAGAACAAATTCCCTCGGAAGAAAAAATGCTGAGTTGTGAATTCATTACTTTCTTATCGGCCAACAGAAAATGGTAACAATATCTTACGTTCCCAAAAAGCCGAGCCATTTTGTTAAATATATCTATCGTTTTTGGTTCTAAAAATGTTTTCATTCTAAGAGGCTGTAGGATGTATCTCCTTATAAATCTATCGGACATTTCGAAGGTAACAGATGCGGTTCACGGAATCTTGGAAATAATTCACCAGATTTTAAAGTTGGCGTTTTTATTACACTAATAACTTTCCATGGAGAGTTGTTAAGAGAGCGATCTCATTGAACGTGGATTCTTTTAACTTTCTCTTCTTTCTTAGATAGCCATAAACATAATGACTTTAAAGTTTTTCATCCATCTTCTAGATCACAGACAAACTTTTTCCCTGCTTCTTAGAAATCAAATATAATAATACTTTTAATTTAATGAGTGGAAACAAAGTTTTTTCTTTCAGTATAAATTTGAAAAGGTAGTATCATTCAATCTACAAATGGGACGAATGTTATATTATGTCTTAGTTTCACCAAACGCCTTTTAGGCTATATTATTGTGTCCGCCAGTAGGAGTGCTAGTAGCAAAGATACGGAAAATAGCGTATCTTAATACGCTTTGTATGTGAATACGGTGCAGATTTATTTGGAAAGAAAGTTTGCCAAATGCATACGTACAAGCACAATGCTACCATTCTGGACGAAAATAGTGACACGCTGAAAAGTGACCCAAATGCCGTGTAGAATTTCCCTAAAAGGAAAAAAGAAGTGATTGCGACGGTCCCAGCCTCTGTCCCACAGAAGAATAGGGAAATAGTTACTACAAGTTAGAATTTGCAGCACCCGACACTCAGCTTGTGTCGAAATATGAAGATAAACTTGATCTCGTGTTAAGTGAAGCATCGCCATCACGCGGGTTTGTTGTACCTGTTTCTGAAGTTTGGGCGGCAATAGTTAAGGCAAAGAAGAAGTTCTCGCGAGGCATTGACGAAGTTTGTGGCGTACATTTAGCTCATGGCAGCCAAAGGGTCCTTGAGCATCTTACTCTGTTACATCAATGACCTTCACTTGCAGTTTGGTGCCAGATTTCTTTTGTGTTGGGGTTGTCACCTCGGTATTAAAGAAAGGAAAAGACCTTGCTCACTGCGGTTCTCACCGCCTAATAACAGTTGCCCCAGTTTTTTGCAAAATTTTTGAGCTTCTTTTTATTGATGATTTATGTAGACTTTGTGAAAGCCCTGATAGCCAGTTTAGTTTTAAACAATCAGCTAGTGAGGAACATGTTCACCGTATCATTTGTAATGTACTTTTAGAGTGTGACCATACGGGGGAAAGGGTTGTAGCAGCTAGTCATGATGTACGCCGAGTGTTTGATTCTGGCGTCCATGCTCGGATACTATCGTGTGTGCTTAAACCTGGCCTTGACAGATCAATCGTCCAACCGCTCCGAAATTTGTATAAAAGACTGAGGGTTAGAAATAAAGCCCCGACAATTGATGGTCCACAAAATTCGGCTGTAGTAGTTCTTGTAGAAAAAGGTATACGGCAAGGGACAGTTTCTTCCCCTTCCCTTTACAATAATACTGTTATAGAATTACAAAAATATGTTGAGATGAGTCTTGTGCTTAGAGGTAGAGACATATCACTATTAAATTATGCCGATGATATACTGAATTTAAGCCGTTCTTTTTGGATGATAGAGAAGAACTATGATGTTCTAAGCAACGCTTATTTCGAAATAAACCTGTCTTTTAACGAAAGTAAGAGCGAAAATTGTTGTTTTCAACCGCCAAAGCTCAGGTGACGCTCCTGATATCCGACTTGGAAATAGTGTCGTGAGACCAGCACCTAGTTTAGTTTGCCTCGGGCTCCAAATCGGTTGTGATGTGAAATCTACAAGATCACTGCTAGTTGAACATTTGACCAGCAAGATCCACATATTTTATGGTATATACTCATATCTGCCAAGATACATATTACTCATATCTGCCAAGACAAATTTTAATAGACATATCAGAGCAAGGCTTTTCAATGCGCTGGTTCATCCACACGTTATTGGTTTTTCCCCGTTTCGGGCTCTATTAACCGATCAGAATAAACGTACCATCCGGTCATGCCTTTATCGTTTTTGTAAGTTCTTGTTTGGCCTACCACCCTGGACTAGAAACTCTTTGATTAGTGAAAGATATGGCATTGTTGATCCATACTTGGCCGTCCAAATTGGCTTTTTCGCTATGTCCGATCCCTCTACAAGAATAATTCCCTGTACGGAGCGATTGTGCCATAATATTCTTCTTCTTATAAGTTATCTTTCTAGTTTAGTCATATTTTCTCTTGTTATTTATGTATTATGTAGGATAAGCGTTTCGTTTTTTGGTCGTTTATTAATTTTGTTGGCTTTTTCTTTTCTGCATAGGGTTATCTTTGTGGGTTAATAATAAATTATGAACATGATGAATGCAAAACATGATGAATGCAAAACATGAGCGACGGTCTATACTGTGTTTGCGAATATTTCTAGTTATCAATGCAGCTTTACTTCGTCTGTTCTACTGATCTGTTGGTCTATTTTATTATACTGTTTTTTTGTTATATTAGCTTTGTTGTGCTTGCCATTGTTGAGTTATGTGTACTTTTGTTTTTGCTTTGTTTATTTATTTTTCTCTGTGCTCCACTGTTTATGCTTTTGTATTTATGTGGGTAATAAATATTAATATTATTATTACCTCTGGGTTCTTTGCTAGACCCATCATGAATGCCAAGCACAGGCACTTGGCTCAACTTATCCAGGGTCTTATCAACTTTCTTGTACATTTTTTGAATTTCTCATACTACATACACTCCAGTCAATTCTGAGGGAACTGAAACCTCTTGGGGATCGTAAATCACAAACTTAAGCAAGATTTTTCGGTCATTCGGACATCTTTTCAGCATTTTTCCTATGTCAATAACATTATCCTCCTCTTTTACATGTCAATCACATCGCTCATCATATCTGGATTCATCATACAGCATCTTTTTGATTCCAAAATCACATCTTTCTCAAAGAACATAAAGCACGATTTAATTAGCGAGTCAGATTTTTACCATCTGTATCGAGCATTATAAATAGTTGAGCACTGCGTTATGCATTAATTTCCACTCCATCATACAGCTGAGAGAATATCCGTTTCTAGTCTCTAGTCGCTATCATAAGAACCGAATACCAACAAGCGAGGGAAGTGTAGTTTCTTACGACCTGATCCCCCCAGTTTAAGGGAGAAAACCACTCCGGGCAGGTACAGCGGGCCTTGCGAGAAAAACTCCCCGCTTCTGCTCTCTTATTAGTAAAATTGAAATATATTCAAGCTATTTAGTCTTTGTACAAAAATCTTTGTACTTAATTAATCATTAAGTCACAAGGAAATTTGCACTCAAATATCAAAACTATCAATTTGCCAACAAATGAAAATAATCCTACTATGAACAAATTTTCAATAAATATTCTTTGGGAAATCACACAAGTTTACTGTAACGTTGCTATTACCAACTCTCGATTTTTCAAAGAATGAAGCGTGAGAAAATATACAACTGTCTAAGGAGAAACCAGGTGGATAGTCAGTGATAATGACATGATCAATGCCAATAGTGCTTCCAGCACTTATACCATTGATTATATTCAGCTTAAAACCAAGAACAACTCTCAGATTATCATTTAGAATGACCTTCCCACTGTCGATGGGGGAAATCATGTAGATCATGCCCTGTTCCTTTGATTAGTTGAATTGAAAGGCACCATTTTCACTAGCAAAGATTGTTCTATTGATAGCACGACATAAATCATTCATACTACCTAATTCCTTGTATGGTAATTTGACGAAGAGATATTCTCCCGAGTTCATTGTTTATATTAAGTACTCGCTAACAAGTGGCCAATCATTAGGTCTAACTTCTACGTCATATGTATAATCTTTTCTCACGATACCATATATATCAAGAATGAAATCGACAAGAACAACTTCATACTCGTCATCGAATTTGATGGTGGTAGATAGTTTTGTCCAAAAAACCCTTGTTTTATCCGACTCATTTTAGAGTGGATCAGAGATATTGGACATGAATAACAAAGAGAAATAATAAATCATTGTTTATACCTTCAACTGCTACCCATGGATCAAAATCAGAATTACATCCTAGCCAGCAAACACGCAACTATCTCTTGCCCTTGTGCGTACGACTTTTTAATATCTTTTCAATTCGATATATCTTACTATTTTTTTAACTTTTTGAAATTCATAGTCATAAAAAACCGTCGAAAATCTTTTCGTCTTTGGTGTCTCGTAGATGATATGTTACAGGGATAGTTTCTAGGGTTTTGGCACTTTAAAAAGTTCAATGGACAATAAATAATCCAGACAGCATCACCAGCATTGAACTTTTTCTTCACATCACTTCACATTTCGCTGGAATACTGTTTAAGAAAAGTGTCGGGTGTATTATGATTTCCTCGATGAGCTTTCTTAGGGCTAACATTATAGAACTAAGACTATGATAGAGCATTTTATTATATAATGAAAAAAGAAATCACCAATACAACAGCACAAACGAATAAATAAATATGAAAAATACAGAAGGAGAAAAGGAAGACTTTTTCCTACTTTAGCAATTAATATAGATCAGTACTTGAATGAGGCCTTAACCCTACTCATCCATCCAATTACATAGGTCAACCAGAATAGCCATACACTATCAACCATAAAGAATATTCCATGAATAGGCAGTCGTGTCGCAATTAAGTATAAGTCGTCATTTACCAAATATTAAAAACAGGAAAAAAAAATCCATTCAGAGGCAGCAACCAAACACAAGGGCTCGTCAAGAAAATACACACTTGCCTATAAGGTTTCAGCACTTTAAATTCCCTACCAAGGCAAGTGGCGTGCCTACCATAAATTCCCTATGGTATCCCCGTGCTAGGTATCACCCCAAAAAATATGCCTATGAAAAAACAAATTTAAAACAACCAACTAACACCACAACTAGCTTATCATACATTGGTTCTGACCCTCGTGTGTTTATGTTATCTATTCACATTCTACATTAATGCTAAAAAATTACTATTGATGTAAATGTGACATAGATAAAATTCATGGAAATTAATGCAAATTAAAACCTTTTGAAAATACAATATATGCAAAATCTTTCGGATATACACTGTCAAAAATTAGGGACACGCCAAACTCAATAACAAGGAAAATCAAAGTCAACCAAAGATTTCGCTAATTATTTCAGGATAATTCTTTCTGTATTTATTTAAAATTTCGTAATAATAAAAACTAAATTTTTTGAAAATGAATAAAAGATTCAAAATAAACGACTTCATTAATACAAATTTTGTTTTTATTACCTGCCTTTGCTAATTTACTTTGTGATACTCAATCAAATTGAAAAAAAAGACAAAAAGATTAAAAAAGGCTAATTTTAAATGAATTTTAGTAAATTTAAGGGTTTCACACTGAAATGTTTTCCTCCAAAATCAAAATTTCTAATTATTTCGAAGGACTAGAATGAATAACTCTATATTATTTTAATGGACTGAGGCTCAAAAATTTCGCAAAAAATTATACAAACTGCGTCCCGGTCGTCATTTGTGTCCCGGTGTCCCAGTCTGTAATTTCTCTTTGAATTTCCCGGTCGTCAATTTATATTCCCTGTGTCCCGGTCGTCATTTGTGGCCCGGTGTCCCAGTCTGTATATACATTCGTTTTTGAATTTGTATATAATGAAATAAATGTTTAGTTTTTTTCCTTTTTTCTTATTAGTTTTTTTTTTGGTTTTTACCTTTTTAGTTTTTTTTGTAGTTTTTACCTTTTTTAGTTTTTTTTTTATTTTATTTATATTTTTTTAGTTTTCTTTTTCTCCTTTATTTTTCAGTTTTTTCCCTTTTTAGTTTTTTTTTCTTTTTAGTTTTATTTTTTTAGTTTTTTAGTTTTTTGCTTTTTTAGTTTTTTTTATTAGCTTTTATTTTTTTTATAGTTTTACCTTTTTTTAAGCCAATGTTCGAACCTGGAACCTCTTGAACCTAGAACCTGGGATATAACGCCTTACCAACTCAGCTACATCGGCTTGAATATATTCGTTTTTGAATTGGTATATGATGAAATAATTCAGACATTATGCGGACAAACATGACGTCACTCGACAAAAAGACAGTCAGTTTTTTTCCTTTTTTTTAGTTTTTTTTTAGTTTTTATTTTTTTAGGTTTTTACTTTTTTTTTGTTTTTTTTAGCTTTTTTAGATTTTTTATTAGTTTTTAGTTTTTTGTAGTTTTTACCTTTTTTTTAAGCCAAGGTTCGTACCTGGAACCTCTTGAACCTAGAAACTGGAACATAACGCCTTACCAACTCAGCTACATCGGCATGAATAAATTCGTTTTTGAATTGCCCCAAGCCCCCCGTGCGCGTAAGTCGTTACGCGCCATATTAGTTACGCGCCATTGAAGTTGTGTCCCTGTGTCCCACCTGTGAATATAGATAGATATATATATTTTTAACTACGTAAAACTTGCAAATATACAACCTTCTTTGCTTTCCCATTGTCTGTCAATATAAATAGATTTTCAAGTTTACCAACTCTTGAACATGCAACATAATAATTGTCCATTGGAAAACATTCCGTATTCAGATCTATACCGCATTTTTCTAACGACTACCCTTGAGCTTTGTTGATGGTGATTGCTAATCAAACATTCCCTGTGTCCCTGTCGTCATTTATATATCCCCCTGTGCTCCCGGCGTCCCCGTTGTAGTTGTGTCTCTGTGTCCCGGTCGTCATTTGTGTTCCGGTATCCCAGTCTATAATTTCCCTTTGAGTGTCCCGGTCGTCATTTATATTCCCTCTGTCCCGGTGTCCCGGTCGTCATTTGTGTCCCGGTCTGTAATTTCTCTTTGAGTGTTCAGGTCGTCATTTATATTCCCTGTGTTCCGGTGTCCCGGTCTGTAGTGTCATCTTATAATGACGTCATATACAAAGCCTTATACACTTATAATGACTTCAAATGCAAACCCACAAACAAACAATTATGCATATATACAACTTATTTATATATATATACTAGCTGTTGGGGTGGCGCTTCGCGCCACCCCAACACCTAGTTGGCAAAACCTAGTTCGCGCCAAACCCCCAAGCCCCCCCGCGCGCGTAAGTCGTTACGCGCCATATTAGTTACGCGCCATTGTAGTTGTGTCCCTATGTCCCACCTGTGAATATAGATAGATATATATATATATATATATATATATATATATATATATATATATATATATATATATATATATATATATATATATATATATATATATATATATATATATATATATATGTATATATATATATATATATATATATATATATATATATATATATATATATATATATATATATATATATATATACTAGCTGTTGGTGGGTTTTATCGGTTTTATCAGTTAGAACCCCCACCACCTAGTTGGTGGGGGCGCTTCGCGCCCCCCCCAAGCCCCCCCGCGCGCGTAAGTCGTTACGCGCCATAATAGTTACGCGCCATTGTAGTTGTGTCCCTATGTCCCACCTGTGAATATAGATATATATATATATATGGTTTTAACTACGTAAAACTTGCGAATATACAACATTCTTTGCTGTCCCATTGTCTTTGCATATAAATAGATTGTCAGGTTATCCCCCTGTTTCCCCCGGTGTCCCCGTTGTAGTTGTGTCCCTGTGTCCCGGTCGTCATTTATATTCCCTGTGTCCCGGGTCCCGGTCATCATTTGTATCCCGGTGTCCCGGTCTGTATATACATTCGTTTTTTAGTTTTGTTTTTCTCCTTTATTTTTTCCTTTTTTTTTCTTTTTTAGCTTATTTAGATTTTTAGATTTTTTAGTTTTTTTTATTAGTTTTTAGTTTTTATTTCTTTTTAGTTTTTTTGTCCCGGTCGTCATTTATATCCCCCTGTTTCCCCCGGTGTCCTCGTTGTAGTTGTGTCCCTGTGTCCCGGTCGTTATTTATATTCCCTGTGTCCCGGTCGTCATTTGTATCCCGGTGTACCGGTCTGTATATACATTCGTTTTTTAGTTTTGTTTTTCTCCTTTATTTTTTTCCTTTTTTTTTCTTTTTTAGTTTATTTAGATTTTTAGATTTTTTAGTTTTTTTATTAGTTTTTAGTTTTTTTTTCTTTTTAGTTTTTTTGTAGTTTTTACCTTCTTTTTAGTTTTGTTAATTTTTTTTTTTACTTGTGTCCTGGTCGTCATTTATACTCCCTGTGTCCCGGTGCTTTGTTGATTGCTAATCGAACATTCCTTTTGTCCTGGTCGCTTTCTCTTTGAGTGTCGTCATTTATTTTTTTCTTTTTTAGTTCTTTTAGTTTTTACCTTTTTTAGTTTTTTTTTAGTTTTTAGTTTTTTTAGTTTTTTACCTTTTTTTAGTTTTTTTAGTTTTTTAGCTTTTTTATTTTTTTTATTAGTTTTTAGTTTTTTTGTAGTTTTTGCCTTTTTTTTAGTTTTTTTAGTTTTTTAGCTTTTTTATTAGTTTTTAGTTTTTTTTGTAGTTTTTGCCTTTTTTTAGTTTTTTCAGTTTTGACGTCACCTGATCCAGTTTTTTCAGGTGACGTCACCTGATCCACGATCCACAGATCCACAGACAACTTATTTTTATATATATAGATAGTTTTTTTTTTTTTTACTTATGTCCTGGTCGTCATTTATACTCCCTGTGTCCCGGTGCTTTGTTGATTGCTAATCGAACATTCCTTTTGTCCTGGTCGCTTTCTCTTTGAGTGTCGTCATTTATTAGTTTTTTCCTTTTTTTTTAGTTTTTTATTGGTTTTTACCTTTATTTTAGCTTATTTTTCAGTTTTTTCCTTTTTTTTAGTTTTTTTTTATTTTTTATTTTTTTTAGTTTTTTACCTTTTTTTAGTTTTTTTAGTTTTTTTAGTTTTTTAGCTTTTTTACTTTTTTTATTAGTTTTTAGTTTTTTTTTGTAGTTTTTGCCTTTTTTTAGTTTTTTCAGTTTTTTTTTTAGTTTTTTATTGGTTTTTACCTTTATAGTTTTTTTAGTTTTTTAGCTTTTTTATTTTTTTTATTAGTTTTTAGTTTTTTTTGTAGTTTTTGCCTTTTTTTAGTTTTTTCAGTTTTGACGTCACCTAATCCAGTTTTTTCAGGTGACGTCACCTGACACATCCATCCATCCATCCACAGACAGACAACTTATTTTTATATATATAGATATATATATATATATATATATATATATATATGTTTTTAACTACGTAAAACTTGCGAATATACAACATTCTTTGCTGTCCCATTGTCTGTGCATATAAATAGATTGTCAGGTTTACCGACTCTTGAACATGCAACATATAATGGTCCATGGGAAAACAATCCGTATTCAGATCTATACCTCATGATTCTAATGATTGCCCTTGAGCTTTGTTGATGGTGATTGCTAATCGACCATTCCCTGAGTCGCCATCGTCATTTATATATCCCCCTGTGCACCCCGGCGTCCCCTTTGTAGTTATGTCCCTGTGTCCCGGTCGTCATTTATATTCCCTGTGTCCCGGTCGTCATTTGTGTCCCGGTGTTCCAGTCTGTGATTTCTCTTTCAGTGTCCCGGGCGTCATTTATATTCCTTGTGTCCCGGTCGTCATTTATATCCCCCTGTGCCCCCCGGCGTCCCCGTTGTAGTTGTGTCATTTATATTCCCTGTGTCCCGGTCGTCATCCCGGTATACATTCGTTTTTGAATTGGTTTATGATGAAATAAATTTTTAATTTTTTCCCTTTTTTTCCTTTTAGTTTTTTTTATTGGTTTTGACCTTTTTTTAGGTTTTTTAGTTTTTTTCTTTTTTCTTTTTAGTTTTTTTTGAAGCTTTTATCTTTTTAGTTTTTTTATTTTTATTTATATTTTTTTAGTTTTCTTTTTCTCCTTTATTTTTCAGTTTTTTTCCTTTTTTTAGTTTTTTTTTCTTTTTAGTTCTTTTAGTTTTTTAGATGAAAATTTTTTTAGTTTTATTCCTTTTTTTCTTTTCAGTTTTTTATTGGTTTTTACGATTTGAACCTGGGACCTTCATTCTCCGTTCTGACACCCTCTCTCACCGAGTGACTACTCCAGCATGTTCAATTTGGTGTTTTAAATGGTATATTATTAACCAAATTAATGTGTTTTACAATATACTAAGCATCGTCATAACAAAAATGACGACAACTAATTTCATGACGTCAGTCAACACAGAAATTAAGTTCTGAAATTAAGTCATGAAATTAGTTGCCGTCATTTTTGCTTTGACGGTGACGTCATTCAAGTTATATAAGACATATGTTCACGTAGAAATCTATTAATGTTTAAGTTTACAATGACTGATGAAGATGCTCAAAGAGTCTATGCCAAAAAACTTGCTGCTGATAGAGAAAGTGAGAAAAGAAAGCGTGCCGAGGAACTATCAGCAGCAAGTTTTTTGGCATAGACTCTTTGAGCATCTTCATCAGTCATTGTAAACTTAAACATTAATAGATTTCTACGTGAACATATGTCTTATATAACTTGAATGACGTCACCGTCAAAGCAAAAATGACGACAACTAATTTCATGACGTCAGCCGACACAGAAACATGACGTCACCTGACAACTAATTTCATGACGTCAGCCGACACAGAAACATGACGTCACCTGATCCACAGATCCACAGACAGATAGACAACTTATTTTTATATATATAGAAGATAGATATCTCTATCTATATATATAAAAATAAGTTGTCTGTGTGTGGATCTGTGGATGGATCAGGTGACGTCATGTTTGTTCGCATATGACGTCTGAATTATTTCACACTAATACAAAAGAAGAAAAAAACTAAAAAAGGTAAAAACTACAAAAAAAAACTAAAAAGAAAAAAAAACTAAAAAAGCTAAAAACCTAAAAAAAACTAAAAAAAGGTAAAAATCTAATAACTAAAAAAAACTGAAAAAAATAAAAAAATGCAAAAACTACAAAAAAAATAAAAACTAATAAAAAAACTAAAAAAGCTAAAAAACTAAAAAAACTGAAAAAAACTAAAAAAAGGTAAAAAACTAAAAAAAACTAAAAACTAAAAAAGAAAAAAACTAAAAAAAGGAAAAAACTGAAAAATAAAAGAGAAAAAGAAAACTAAAAAAATATGAATAAATATATATAAAAATAAGTTGTTTGTGGGTTATGTTTGTCTGTCTGTCTGTCGAGTGACGTCGTGTTTGTCCGCATATGACGTCTGAATTATTTCACACTAATACAAAAGAAGAAAAAAAACTAAAAAAGGTAAAAACTACAAAAAAAACTAAAAAGAAAAAAAACTAGAAAAGCTAAAAAACTAAAAAAAAACTAAAAAAAGGTAAAAAACTAAAAACTAAAAAAAACTGAAAAAACTAAAAAAAGGCAAAAACTAAAAAAAAACTAAAAACTAATAAAAAAACTAAAAAAGCTAAAAAACTAAAAAACTAAAAAAAACTAAAAAAAGGTAAAAAACAAAAAAAACTAAAAACTAAAAAAGAAAAAACTAAAAAAAAGGAAAAAACTGAAAAATAAGAGAAAAAGAAAACTAAAAAAATATTAATAAATATAAAAAATATAAATATAAATATAATATAAATTAGCAATCAACAAAGCACCGAGACACAAATGACGACCGGGACACAGGGAGTATAAATGACGACCAGGACATAAGTAAAAAAAAAAAACTAAAAAAAACTAAAAAAATGGTAAAAACTACAAAAAACTAAAAAATAATAAAAAAAACTAAAAAATCTAAAAATCTAAATAAACTAAAAAAGAAAAAAAAGGAAAAAAATAAAGGAGAAAAACAAAACTAAAAAACGAATGTATATACAGACCGGGACACCGGGATACAAATGACGACCGGGACACAGGGAATATAAATGACGACCGGGACACAGGGACACAACTACAATGGGGACGCCGGGTGGCACAGGGGGATATAAATGACGACCGGGACACCGGGACACAAGGAATATAAATGACGCCCGGGACACTCAAAGAGAAATCACAGACTGGAACACCGGGACACAAATGACGACCGGGACACAGGGAATATAAATGACGACCGGGACACAGGGACATAACTACAAAGGGGACGCCGGGGTGCACAGGGGGATATATAAATGACGATGGCGACTCAGGGAATGGTCGATTAGCAATCACCATCAACAAAGCTCAAGGGCAATCATTAGAATCATGAGGTATAGATCTGAATACGGATTGTTTTCCCATGGACCATTATATGTTGCATGTTCAAGAGTCGGTAAACCTGACAATCTATTTATATGCACAGACAATGGGACAGCAAAGAATGTTGTATATTCGCAAGTTTTACGTAGTTAAAAACATATATATATATATATATATATATATATATATATATATATATATATATATATATATATATATATATATATATATATATATATATATATATATATATATATATATATATATATATATATATATATATCTATATTCACAGGTGGGACATAGGGACACAACTACAATGGCGCGTAACTAATATGGCGCGTAACGACTTACGCGCGCGGGGGGGCTTGGGGGGGGGTGCCCGAAGCGCCCCCACCAACTAGGTGTTGGGGTGGCGCGAAGCGCCACCCCAACAGCTAGTATATATATAAATAAGTTGTTTGTCTGTCTGTCGACTGACGTCATTAGGATTGAGCTGTATGTCGTCATGAAGTTAGTTGTCGTCATGTTTGTTATGACGACGTCATGTTTGTCAACTGATGAAATTACATACCGGAACACCGGGACACAAATGATGACCAGGACACCAGGAAACAGGGAATATAAATGACGACCGGGACACTCAAAGAGAAATTACAGACAGGGACACCGGGACACAAATAACGACCGAATCTATCTATATATATAAAAACTACCGTTGGGGGACATATAAATAGATTGTCAGGTTTACCGACTCTTGAACATGCAACATAAAAAAAAAGATTGACCTTGAGCTTTGTTAATGGTGATTGCAAATACTAATCGAATTGGGATTGCAATCTTTTAAATTGAAAAAGCAGATCCGTTGGAATCATGGGAATGCGAGGAATAAGAACAGCCTCACCTTCATAAGGCCCTGTCAAGATTGTGGCCTCTATTAGGTCTTCCATTGTTTTTTTTACGGCAAGTCGCGTGCCATTGCAAAGCTTTGGTGGGTTGATATTTCTTAAAGTATTATTTGTACGCCTATTTTTAGTTGTAGCACGTGTGGTGGAAACCCTGAAGGATCTATGGAATTTAAAAATTCAGATGGATAATTAACCGCTTCATTTGGTTCCAAAACTGTGTCGACTGACTTGTAAAGGACTGCCTGGTCTCGAATCTTGGTCAAAACAATATTGTTGATTTCGTGGACGTCTATATTTTTGTTTGCGAGAATCGCTCTTTCACTTAGCCATTTATTATTTTTATAATTTTTTAGAATATTCGGAAATACTTTTTCAATCAATTCATTTTTGGACGTCACTAAATTACAGAAATCAGCAGGTAGTTGTATACGTCCTGAAATTGAGTCTACTGTTTGACCAGAGTCATTGTTTTGCAATCGGACACGCATATTTGTAGTTAATTTTAATATTTTTACGTGTGCCCATAAATTAGAATTTTTTAGGCAAGCCTTCATTTCGTCTGCAGGAGTTAAACTACGTAAAAATTGCGAATATACAACATTCTTGGCTTTCCCATTGTCTCTGCATATACAAAGCCGTATGTACTAATAATGACATCATATGCAAACGCTCTTTTTACAAACAAACAAACATGCATACACACAACTCGTTTTTATATAGATAAATAGATAGATAGATACAATACAAATTAACTGCGTAAAACTTGCGAATATACAACATTCTTCGCTGTCCAATTGTAGCTGCATATAAATAGATTGTCAGGTTTACCGACCCTCGAACATGCAACGTACAATTGTCCATGGGAAAAACAATCAGTATTAAGATCTATACCACATTTTTCTAATGATTGACCTTGAGCTTTGTTAATGGTGATTGTAAATGCTAATCGAATTGGGAATTGCAATCTTTTAAATTGAAAAGGCAGATCCGTTGGAATCATGGAGAATGCGAGGAATAAGAACAGCCTCACCCTCAAAAGGCCCTGTCAAGATTGTGGCCTCCATTAGGTTTTCCATTGTTTTTTTTACGGCAAGTCGAGTGCCATTGCAAAGCTTTGGTGGTTTATATTTCTTAAAAGTATTATTGGTACGCCTATTTTTAGTTGTAGCACGTGTGGTGGAAACCCTGAAAGATCTATGGAATTTTAAAAATTCAGATGGATAATTAACCGCTTCATTTGTTCCAAAACTGTGTCGACTGACTTGTAAAGGACTGCCTGGTCTCGAATCTTGGTCAAAACAATATTGTTGATTTCGTGGACGTCTATATTTTTGGGTGCGAGAATCGCTCTTTCACTTAGCCATTTATTATTTTTATAATTTTTTAGAATATTCGGAAATACTTTTTCAATCAATTCATTTTTGGACGTCACTAAATTACAGAAATCAGCAGGTAGTTGTATACGTCCTGAAATTGAGTCTACTGGGAGCTTTCCGTTTCCCATTGCCAGCAATTGATCTGAAAATGTTTGACCAGAGTCATCGTTTTGCAATCGGACACGTATATTTGTAGTTAATTTTAATGTTTTTACGTTTGTCCATAAATTAGAATTTTTCAGGCAAGCATTCATTCGTCTTCAATGGCTCTGGTGGTGCAGCCAATAGAGGAAGTTTAACTTTTTCCTGAGGCGCAACACATTCCCATTGTTTCACCATTGAATTTCAAGGCCTTGCAATAGGGACAAATTTTAGACATTGTCCCGATTTGAACACATCTACTCAAGCTATAATCATCGACTGGGTTGTACCTGAATGCCAGGCGATAACTTTCAGGTTGCTCTGATTCCTCGGCACGCTTTCTTTTCTTACTTTCTCTATCAGCAGCAAGCCTGATTTCTTGC